>NC_081186.1:54224808-54313418 GCF_029867415.1 Vicia villosa
AAGAAGATACAAAAAATTTGTTTCTTAAGACTTCTAAAATGTCAAGATTTTCTAGAAAAAAACCTTAGTGACTTTATGCAATATTGTATGTATTTTGAGCACTATTTTATCAAGATAATAACATGTTTATACCTTAACTCCAAAAGTCTTCAAAAGTTGTTTTTAACAAACTTGATGCTATATTGAGACTTGGATTGAATGCTTTTTGAATCTTTTTCTCATCTTTTCTTGATAGTTAGATATCCATGTTGTCTTCATCAAAACCATTTGATTGAGAAGCTTGTGTTTACAGTCGTCACTATTATTTTTATCCTAAGGGAAGGGAATTTAATGGATTACCCTAAGATTAGAGATTCTATTTTTGCGAGTCGGTTAGACGGGGGGGGGGGGGGGGGGGGTGTTAGGCACCCTTCATCTTCCTTGTATTCAAGGGGACCCCTTCTAGGTTTAGGCTTCTTAAGTTTAGATTTGAGATACGGTAAACGTACATCTACCCATATCTTAAAAATGGTTATGTTGATATTTTACAAAAGAAAAATGTTAGTATTTTTTATGGTTATACTCGCTAGGGTTTCAAAACCCTATGCCTACGTATCCTCTAGTGCAATGAGGAAGTCAGAGTAATCGTAGTTCAAGTTGTTTGGTTGGTGTTTTTTATTGATTGTGTAAATGTTTTAGAAATCTTCTTTAACCTAGTCTGAATTTGAAAATAGCACAGTCATAGGCGAAATTCGTAGTTAATTTAGAAAATAGATCCACAGTCTTTTTTTTTTTGAAGATGATATATAATTTGGACTTATGTCAGTAGAAAAGAAAGTATTTGATTAGTTAGCTATTTTAGAATTAGAAATTGAATTAAGGACAAAAGTTTGGAATATAAAATAGATTTGAAGTTAGGAAAAAGGGTTTTATCAATTTCAATCGAAGAGGTTAGCATTTTATCAAATATTTAAGACCACATTTGAAAATTTATAACTTAATAATATATTAATTATTATTTCTTAAAGAAATTATCAAATATAAATTACATAAATAAATATTTATTTAATTAAAAAGGATAGTATTTTGTGATGTTTTATTTAATTAGTGATTTAGCGAAATGAATAAAACAAATGAATGAAATAGTTTGTTTTAAAGCAAATAGGGGGCTGTTGAAATCAATGTCCTCTGGAAGAGTTATCCATCAGTAGGAAAAATTGGATACTTTCATCAGTGGCAAAACTTGGTTTCCACATTGAAGGGGAGTGTTGTTTATCTTCTTCTTCATGTACACCAAATGACTTCAGGATTTGCTACTCCTTTCCTGAGGTTTATGTTATGTGGTGTGTGAAAAATGGAGCTCATTCAATGCTATGCGAAGATGTCAAACAGGATGTCCTGACAACCTTCATATGAATGAGAAGAAGACTAACTCTATGACACTTAGATCTTCGGCTGAAGTCTCAAACTGAAAGGCTATACTTGAGGTTGAGTTGAGGAGTGCATGAAGACTACTGAAGTATTGTTAGACTTCTGTTGTTTATGTTTTGTTGCTGAAAAATATAATTAAAGTAGTCATAAATTTAATATTGTGTTATTCGAAGCGGAAAAAATGAGAATTTATTTTATTTAATATAGAGAATATAATTAAAGTAGTCATAAATTTTCATCAATAAGATAAAACTATAATATCTTCAAAATAATTCTCTATAAAATAATATTGTATTAAACAAATAATATTTGTTTCTCATTTCTATATAATGGACATGTTAAATTCTCCCACTCGATGGAGAAAAATATTTGAACTATTAATATAAGATTTTTAAAATATTTAATAAATACTCAATTTATTTTCTATCACTGAATGATCATGTCAAGTAATGTCGCACTGATAGAGTATGTCCACCACTTACATCATACTTAGAAAATTGAAATCTATTTTAATAAAAGATTTAAAATAAATTATTGAATTTCATAAAGTATTACATGTCTTTAAAACAATTTCTTATTTTTTCAAATAACAGTTTCAACAATATTAAACAAGAAATATAATAATTTACAAATATTGGGTTATAAAAAATTTCGAATCTAGATAGTGTATTCGAATCATAATTTACGTAATCTTAAATCATAAATACATTAAAAAAATTATATTAATAATAACACACCAATAGGTGTAACTATTATCAATATAATATTTATTATAATTAAAAATAAATTTAATTCTTTTACTAAACAAAATTTGTGCAATTGTACTAAAGATATCTGAGTTACAATCATGTAAATTAATAATGATTATATTTTATTCAAAATAAAAAGTTTTGTATAATTGGATCTATGATAGGTGAGATTACGATTATACATATTAAGAACTAACTATCCAGAATAAAATTCTCAAAATAACAAGATTTCAAATATACTCGTAAGACTACATTATTTATTTATTTACTTATTTGAAGATATAATAAGAAATTAATATATAAAAATAAATAGAGATTTTATTTATAGAATATTTTGAAAAATAACAACATTTATATAATTTCACATTTATAATTTTTAAAACAAGTGGATAATAATATTGTAAATAAATTTATCCATATATGCAATTATATAATAAGTCATGGGAGGTTAAAAAAATGATAATCAAATTACGACTAACCTCAAAGAGTTTGAATTCCATATTTTTGTAGAGTCAAAATTTCATATTGCAATGTCATCTCAAGAACGATTTATAAATGAAGATTAAACCGTTATATCAAACTATTTGACTCTAATTATAAATCAACATAACACAAAGAAAATATAATTTAAATTGCCTTAAAATTACTCAATATTATTGAAATGGTTGGAACGATGTACCTTATAGAATTGGAAAGACTGCCAGTTGAGGAAAGTAAATATGAGAGAATTACTACCCTTATTGTCGTATAGAGTTTTTAGAGTATATTAATCATTTAATAGGAAAACACTTAAAAAGGTAAACGGTTGAGGGCAGATACCTCTCATTGGAATTAACTAAATAATCCAACCCATCATGATCCATTTAAGCACAAAACTCAAACAAACAATTATCAATAAAATTAGTATTTAATAATAACTGATCATAATATAATTAATTAATAATTGATTATGTATATATATTTGGTTAATTAAATAACTAATCTAATAGCATGTACATATCGAGGAATCAATAGTTTCCCTTAGATCATGTGCTTTAGGATTACCTATTGTTCTTACTTTATCTCGCAATCATTTATTTCTCACAAAAATGACACATATATACAAGTATTATGAAATTGTACCACAAGATAGATATTTCAATTATCTTTATAATGCAACTAGTCTCGCCTAAAATAGAGCTATCAAACATAAGTTAGGTTATTTTTCAATTTTCTCTCATTTTTCTCAGACTTCTATTTCAATACATACTGGTTGTATTCAAATATAGCTCATCCAGAGCTCAAAATTTCATATTTTTAACACCTGTATTCAAATACGAATTGGTTGTATTCGAATACAGCTTCAACTAGAAGTCTAGAACCCAGTTTTTTTCACCTATATTCGAATACATGTCCCACAAGAATTAAAAAATAGGTTTTTGTTGCATATTCTTGCATCCTAACAACCATTAACTTTTCAAACACCACAATTGACATTCTAAATAACTAACTAAGCATTCAAGGACAATGAAACAAGTATGCAATCATCAACAAGCAACCTAACACTAGTAAATCAAAATTCTAAGCATGTAATCAAGCATCACACAACCTAAAATTTACCCAATTTCCCACATGCAATTCCCTAATTTGATCTACCCCAAAAAATGAAACCTATGAACCCCACCTTGGATTAGAAGTTCATAAATTGATAAAGGTTGGGAGAGAATGATGCTCTCGATCTTCTTTGTGTCAATCTAAACTGATTTCTTTGCTTTGATCCCATATGCAAGTTATCCCATAAAAAGATTGGAAAGAGAAATTGCGATTCTTAAGTTGGTTTTATGTATCCTTTCCCCCTCTCTCTCTCTCCCTCCCTCTCTCTGTCTAAAGCTTTCTAATTCTGATTTGCAAATTGAAGAATGAGAGAAAATTTCCCATTTAGCTTCTTATACTTTCTTGTGGAAAAGATATAAAGGTCCTCATATTTTCTCAAAATGCCAAAGGTACCCCTTATACTTCTAACTTATAATAATATTAATTCATATTATTAATCTTGATATATCTAATGGTAATGCATGGTTTAAAATGAAAATGGATTATTACACTCTCTCCCCCCCCCCACCCCCCCCCCTCCCCCCCCCCCCCCCCCCCCCCCCCCCCCCCCCCCCCCCCCCCCCCCCCCCCCCCACACCCCCTAATTTAAATTTCATCCTCAAAATTTAGTAAAAAGGTGCAGATATATGGCTCTAATCTCTTCTTTCAATTCCCATGTAGATTTTATGGTTGAGAGTCCACCCCCGTCACCTCCACCAATGGTATCTCCTTTTTAATTAGTGACTTCACCGCATAATCTATTATTCGACACCATTGTGGTTGGAAGGTGAGATCTGACGCACCTTCAATTATATTGGAAAGGATAGGTGGCAACGTCAGCTGGTGGGCCGTTTCACTTACTCAAGTTATGATCTGGTAAGGGCTAATGTATCTTATACTCAACTACTTTATCCTAAATTCTCCTTTTAACCCTAGCTTAGGAGTAACATTTAAGAAAACATGGTCGCCTTCATCAAATTCTAAGTGTCTCTAGTCTGCATAACTCTTTCGCTGATCTTGGGCTTTCTTCATATTTTCTTGAATAGACCTAATATTCTCTATGGTATCTAGACTCATTTTCAGTCCTAGGATACCTTAGTCTCCCACCTTTTCTCGACACAAAGGTGCTATACATTTCCAGTACTCTATAGGATACAAGCCCTCAACATATTCTTCATAGTCTGAATGGTCATCTCCATCTAACCTTCAAATTGGGGATGATTAGCTTAACTCGGATTTAATCT
This sequence comes from Vicia villosa, assembly GCF_029867415.1. Lineage (NCBI taxonomy): Eukaryota > Viridiplantae > Streptophyta > Magnoliopsida > Fabales > Fabaceae > Vicia > Vicia villosa. The sequence continues at coordinate 54,229,784 of NC_081186.1, forward strand.
TGTTCCCATTCCATGGTGGAAATATTTCCAAAACCTAGAAGTAAACTTCGCGTCTCGGTCGAATACGATAATGGTTGGCACACCATGCAACCTTACTATCTCTTCAATGAATATCCTTGTTGGCTGGGAGACATTATAGGTAGTCTTGATGGGTATGGGTAAGAAATGAGTCAACTTGGCCAATATTTCCCCTATCACCCAAATAGAGTCATGACTGCCATGAATACGAGGTTCTCACTGTGAAATCCATGCAGATGCTCTCTCACTTCCACTCGGGTATCTCTATAAGTTGCAACATACCACCCGGTTTATGGTGTTCATTCTTCACTTGTTGACATACCACACATCTAGATAAAAAGTTAGGTATATCCACTCTTCATTCTAGACCATCATAATTTCTTCTTTGTGTCATGATACGTTATGTCCACTCTTCATTCTAAACCATCAAAATTTCTTCTTTGTGTCATGATACATCTTAGAATAACCAGGATTAATGGTGAAATTATTCTAGTGAGTCTTTTCTAGAACTACCCTATTCATATTTGAGTCATTTGGTATGCACATCCTTCCATTAATTAAAATAACTTTGTAACCGTTTGGGTGAAACCTGTATGTTCAACCCTAGACTCCAGTGTTACATCTACCAATTGGGATTTTCTCACTCCCTCCCTTAACATCACATATGATGCTCATGTTCTTTATCAAGACTTCTTTTTTAGTTCATGTGAAATGTACACTGAGGTATTAGAATTTCTCCCGTAGGTTATACTTTAATATCATCAACTTTTCTGTATGCATTTCCTTCTTTCTCAAAGCTTCTCCCACTTCGTTGGTCTTTCAAGCATGATACTTTAACTCGAAATCATAGTAATTCATACAATCCATCCATCTCGTCTAATGTATATTTAGTTCCTTTTGGTCAAATAGATAGAAAGGTAATGTCTCCACACCTTGAGCGCAAATATGATTGCGGCTAATTCTGGATCACGTGTCGGATAAGTCTCTTCACACGTCTACTATACTAACTCGTGGTGTTAATAACCGGTACTAGATACTTCAATGAAAACACTATAACAATTTAGGGTGAGATACTAATCTTAATGAGTTTCTGATAGAACCACTGAGTCTCTCTCTCTTTCTACTATTCTAATCGAGTTAAAGTATACTTATAATGATCATCATCGTACCTTGCACCCATCTCGCATGAACGAGTACCGACTAAATACTTCAAGATCATCTCCCTAATTCCTTCTACCTAGTCTCACATGCTAATGCATACCATGATATAATATACATATCCCATCACAGCCCACCAACGATAGTGGGGAAAACATATGCAAACTGATAGAGATGTATGGATTATATGTAAACCCTGACTCAATCATTTACGTATTAGTATTCACTAAGATTCTATCGAAACAAACAAAATTTCCAAACCATAAAACTCATATATCACTCACACGATTTTGACCACTCAGGGTCCTCCCATAAGTATAGCATCAAGATATGGTATATCCTACTGCCACCGCATAGGAGCTAAGCCATGCATGGTCCCTTACATCTTAAAATGAGTTGTGAGTATTTGGTGTAATGTCAAGCAAGATGGTAGAACATTTTGTCAACAAATTCAATATGAATTCAAAATGAACTTGGTTGGTGAAATAACTTACTTTCATCAATTTCAAGTTAAACAAATGAAAGATGGCATCTTTATTTCTCAAAGTAAGTATGCTAGAAATATAGTGAAGAAGTTTGATCTGAAAAATGATAGGCATAAACGTACCTTAGTTGTCACCCATGTCAAGCTTACTAGAGATGATCAAGGAGTGACTGCTGATCAGAGCCTCCATAGGAGTATGATTGGTAGTCTCTTGTATCTCATTACAAGTCATTCTAACATTACTTTTTCTGTATGTGTGTGTGATTTTTATCAAGTCAATACTAAAATGAGTCATCTCACACAAGTCAAAAGATTCATCAAGTATATAAGTGAAACTTGTGACTATGAGCTTCTGTACTCCTTTATACCAACTTCTTTCTAGTTGGTTATTGTGATACCGATTGAGCAGGAAATGCAGAGGATAGAAAGAGTACCTCTAGTATATTTTTCTTCCTATGAAATTTTCCCATATCTTATATCAACCAAAACAAAAATTGTGTTTCCTAATGCATTGCAAAAGCTTAGTACATTGTTGCAGGAAGCAGTTTAACTCAACTAACTTGGATGAATTAAATGCTAAAAGAGTACAATGACACAAAAGATGTAATGAAATTATATTGTGGCAGAATAAGTGCTATCATCATCTCAAAGAATCCAATCCAACATAGTCGAACCAAGCACAATGATATTAGACATTGTTTCATCATAGAAATTGTAGAAGAAAAATGTGATTTCTCTTTATCATGTTACTACTAAAAAAACCAACTACCAGACATCTTTACAAATTCCCTTTATGCCACTTAATTTGAAATATTAAGGACTTCGTTAGGGCTATGTATGATGGAATAATTGTAGAAATTAATTCTAGGGTGGATGGAAATTAATTGGCTCTAATTCTTGTCCAAAAAATTCACATTTCCCAAGAACCGTGCACACACTTTATCAAGATCAATGAAGAGAAAGTAACTCACCATATTAAAAAAGTTAATCATCTCAGTTATGTTTTAGTTTTGTGCTTCACTCTTCTGGAACACTATTCATCTTCCTCAAAATTCTCTCTCGCTCACAAGTTGCTTACTTTCATTTCAACTTTTATATAAACTTGGTGGGTATCAGGAAAAGAACCAACACGTCTGATAAGGAAAATAAAATGGTTAACAAGATTTAAAAAACTCCAAAGGAGATTAAGTAAATGTCAATGATCATGTGGTTTGGATGAACGGTGTTGTAATTGGTGGAACGATTGATGGTCGGGCTGGAAGTCCTTCACTTGTTGAATGTCCTAAGGAGTTCAAAAGGAGGAAACAAGAGAAGTTGGGCGATCGTGTTCCTCTTACAATGATTGATCTAATTGGAAAAGGATCATAAACCATCTCTACAAAGGAAATAAAAGACATCAAAGATTCCACTTGCCCTCAACCTAAAACCAAGATCCATCCATATGATGTTCCTTTGGATGTCGTTGTCATACCCCAATTTTTGACCTAAGATACCACCTCATATCATTTGCATATGCATCATTTGCATCTCTAACAAATTGCATAGCTTGTGTTTGTTACTTGTGACTCAGCAGGATTTAATCAAGAGATCACTCATCAGTGCAAGAAACAATCAATTAGGGTTTTGTTCTCCCTTCATCTCAAATGAATCATCTTCATCAATAATCAACATTTGGTCCTCAGAGATTCATTTCAACAAGCTCAACAGCTTTGAATCGACTGAATTAGGGTTTTGACTGAAGATAGCATACTCCTGACTTTTGCTCAGGATGTGACCCAATGACTTGGGACATGACCTCAAGACCCCAAGTACATCATTTTGACCTAATCCATTGGCTCATAACATCTCCTACACAAAGATTGATCAGACAAATCCTCAGATCAGAGTTTTGAACTATCAGGGACCAAAATCAGGGATCACATTTGGGAAACCCTAAAAACCCCCAGGAAGTAAATCAAAGGTTTCAATCATCCTCAAATAATCCCTATGACAATATCCCATGGAAATTGCATCTCAATTCAAGGTCCACAGTCATCAATTTCATCAGGTCGACAATTAGGGTTTTGACCTAATTCACTGAATAACTGACTTTTTAATCAGGACATGGTGCCACAACTCAAACCATGGCTCAATATCCTCTAATGCTTCAATATGATCCATTCATACCACTCATTTGGTGAGGATAGCCTGTTTCATTTGAAATCTCCAGAAACGCGATTCGACTAAAAAGTCAACTGTACAAGATCACCATTGACTTTTGGGGAATTTTGGTCAACCATGACTTTTGAAGTTTTAAATCATCAATATATGATATGAGAAGTCATTTGATCAAGAAAAATCAAGAAAATCAATCAAGAATCAAAAAGTCAAAAGTTTGACTTTCATACTTAGAAAAATTTCTAAGTGTTTTTCAATGGTTTTTTCCAAACTTTGAAAGGGAATTTCTCAAAATTTCACCTACAAACTAAAAAAAACTTCCAACATGAAAGTTGTAGATTTTGATCCAATGAACAACTTTGTCACATATAATTTTTTTCCATAAGATCAACCATTTAAGAGATATGGTGCTTCAAAGTTGGTACTTTTTGAAAATTTCACTTAAAACTTCATTTTTCTCAAAGTTCATGGATCTTTTTCACCCATTTCCTTAAAGGTCTTGAAGAAACTTTCAACTAGGGTTTTGAAGTGTGTAATATGAGCTTTCCAAAATGTCCAAGAGCATGAAAAAATATGGAGTGTAGCTATGGTTTTGAATTTTGACATTAGTGACCATTTCACTTGAAATTTCAAGCCATTTTTGCAAAGTTATGAACCAAATTGCCAAATGGTCCAAGTAATGATACATAGAGGCAATAATTGGAAGATATTTTCTGATTTGAGACAGATGGGAAAGAGATAAGAAGCATAGCCAATTTTAACCATGGTTTAGTAACTTTAACCATGTGCATTTAATGGTAAGATTCCTTTCTATCCTTTAAGTGCCAAATCACCAAAGAAGAAGCAAGTTGCAAAGCTCTGAGTTCAGAATGTTTGGCCTATAAATAGAGGTCATTACCTCATTCAAATACACACCAAAGTCTCACAAATTATAGGCTTTCTCTTTCTTTCTTGAATTACAAGTTTCATAAAGTTTCAAAGAGGAGGAAATGCAAGTTCCATCCCTTGCAAGTTCTAACCAAAGTGATGCTTCCCACAAACCATAAACATCATATATGATGTGTTTGAACCATCCATACACCCCAAAAACACCTAAAACTCAAAATCACTACCTCACTTTCCAAATATGCATAACATGAGACTTATCATGCCAATTTTCATTTAAGCTCATTTCTGACCAAGTTAATCATCCAAACACCATCCATGTACCAAATATGAACTATCCCAATCATCATCCATGATCTGAAACATCAAAATCATCAAATTTGATCCTCACACCATAGCTCTGCAGATCGGGTTCCATGAACTTGCACAAATGAATTCAAATTGTTCCAAGCATTCAAACATGTTCCATAAGGTCCATTGATGCTGTCCAGACCAAGAAACAACAACTGGAACTTCTCATTTGCAGAATTCGATTCTCACTTTTGCCGTTTTTGAAGGTAAGCTACTTGAACTTCAAACTCTATGAATCATGCATCATGAATGAAATATGAACATACCATCTCATTTCTGCACACATGAGGATCATTAACCCTCAATCAATTGCTATTTATCTTGCACATACACGATTTCATGATCAATCTCAGAATTAGGGTTCTTCGTGTTCATCAGAGAATTAATCATCTTAGAGCAAAAATAAATGAAATTAAAGGTCATCATCATGTTCCTCGTCCAAAACCGAGTGAGATAGACCCTTTGATCGATCAAAACAACACAGTTTTGAAGAATTTTGAAAATCAGTTAGGGTTGTGTTCTTGGCGCGTTTTTTGGTTCAGAAAATTCAAATTGTTGTTTTAAAATATATTAAACTGGAAGCGTATGTATTACAAGCCACAAGCGTGGCTCAGTTGGCAAGTGTTTTGGCTGGTGAGAGAGAGGGCGTGAGTTCAAGCCCTATTGGAGACAAAACCAATTTTTTGCAACCTATTTTCTTTCATTTTTTAACAAACTTTAACCATTCATTTAACCAATCAAAATTCATTATTTTCACTTCATTTTTTTTACACTCTTTATTTAATATACATATTTTGACAATATTAAAAAAAAATCACAAAAAAAGATTCATTTGATATATTTTTAATTAGGTTTAAAATGATACATTTTTAAGTATTTTTAAATACTTTAAATATTGTTTTTTTCATTTGATTTTCAAACTTAATCATTTGTAAATATTTTTTGAGCAAACCCTAATCATCTAAGTGTTAATTAAGGATAATTTTTTGTTCATCTTGATTAATTTGACTCCTTTCAAAATTCAAATCGTTTTAAAACGAGCGATCGCGTCTCTTTTCAAAAACGATAAACCATTTCTTCTTTTGAAACTATTGATTAAATCTTTTAATTGATCAATTGATTTTCAAAACGATGTGGGGCCTCTCGAATATTAGAGAGTATAAGACCCACTCCTTTTTCCTTTTATACAGTTTTTTTTTCTTTAAACAATAAACTTCTTTCAAAAAAAACTTTCAAACGATTTTTCAAACAACGCGTCTGTAAATAAAACGATCAACCATGTTTTGTAAATATACCATGGGCCTCCATGTAGGTATAAGCCCCAAGCCCTTTTGTACATACCCACTCCAGTACATGAAATTAGGTATTTCATTGTACGCCTTTTGTACATATCTCAATCTGTTTTTTTAAACTTTGAATAACAAACCAAAAATGAAGGTTTCTTTAAATCTTCCCAAAAATACCATGGGCCTCCATGTAGGTATAAGTCCCAAGCCCTTTTGTAAATACCTGTTTACATAGCTTTGAATAAATTCAAGTGGACCTCTCCCCGAGTGTAAGTCCCGATCCCTGTGTATACAAATGGATCATGCTTACAGGTATATTTCCTTCATAAACTCCATTATATACACACACTTTGTCATATATAACTGTTCATATAACTGTTCATACTTGTTCATGTACTTGTTCATGTTTGTTCGTACTTGTTCATACTTGTGATTGTGTTATATACTTGTTCAACTTAGTACAACACTAGGTTCCCCATAGCCTCCTATTGGGCTTCGTGCAAAGAATCTCCCTAGTTTAGGTTAGGACATAGGGTATGGTTTCCCGGTGAAATCGCTCTAAGAGCTCAAACCAACTATACCATGCCTCCCCTTGGGCTTTGTACAAACGAGTGACCCTCCTATAGCCTCCTCTTGGGCTTACAATGCAAGGACCCTGGATTGTCCCTCCCATAGCCTCCTCTTGGGCTTACAATACAAGGACCCTCGGATAGCCTCCTCTTGGGCTTCGTACAAGGACCCACGGGCTTCTTATAAGCATCCCCAATATCCAAACACAAATACCCTAGGAGATTAGACATTTTTCATCTCTATGCTAGGAGTATCTCTTATATATCATCACAAACAATCAATCAATCAATCAATCAAACTTTTTTGCCACAAGGCTGGCTAATCAATCAAACTGTTTTACCACCGTACTGGATGATTAATCAAAGTTTTTGTCACGAGGCTGACTTCATTGAAACTTTTGCCACAAGGCTGGCTGATTAATCAAAGTTTTTGTCACAAGGCTGACTTCATTGAAACTTTTGCCACAAGGCTGGTTAAACAAAAAACATCTTTATCATTCTAAGCACCCTAAGTGGCATGGCCCCGGGCTTATAATGAAAAGATTTTCAAACAAAACAAACAGATGTATGTGATGATATAGATTAGATACATCTAGCATTTAGACGACATTTGTCTATTTTCCTTTGCTTCCACTAGCATAAGTGGGAACTACGATTGCTCTGGCTTTCTCAACATCCCTTTGAGATTACGTAGGCACAAGGTCGATCCTTGGCGAGCAAAATAAAACAAAAAAAACCATTCAAACCTTAGCACCCGTAGACCCCGAGCTACAGATGCTCTGATTCCCTTTAAGGGATATGTATGCAGAGGATCGCGATGATCTTTGCGAGCATAATCAAATAAACACCTTAGGTCCCACCTATTTCACAAGAACCTCTCAATAACATGGAATGAAAAACAAAGCAAAGAAACCTATAGAGTACTATAGATACGTTGGGTGCTAATACCTTCCCTTCGTATAACCAACCCTCTTACCCAAGATCTCTCCCCCCACTTTTAGGTTATTGCAGCTTTTTTCCTTTTCCTCCTTTGGAAATAATAAAAAGTTTGGTCGGTACAAAAGAAAAATCATTTTTTATGAGCACTCGAACCCAAAGAAGGCATCAGGTGTCTCATCCCAAAAAAAAGAGGAACAAAACGGTTTTTCGCCCGCGACAGAAAAATGGCGACTTCACTGGGGACCATCTTTTTATTGTTTCCAAAGGAAGGGTTAATTCTATTTGCTTTATTTCATTTTTTGTTATATGTGTGGTTCTGGTTCTGTTACTTGCGTTGGTTCTGTTACAAGTGATACATTATGGACAAATCCTAACCCGGATTAAGTACACATAAGAAATTAGGTGGAGGGTATAGTCATGTGCAGGCGCACGTGAGAATCCTTCCGCTCAGTGGAGGTTCTTTGTTGGTAATATATGTTTAGCATGTTTCGTAGCGAAGACATTATTACTTTCATTGAACTGTAGAAGCTGAGAGACCGTAGAACCCCAACCCATCCTGGCCTTATTAGGTTGTGGTGCAGAAACTATTCAGGTGAAGACTTGGATTAGTTGTCATGCGGAGAACCACACTCAGACGAGTTTTTCTTGAGAATATTACTGGCTCATGAGTTTAATTGTGGAAGGCCGGTAATATCCGAAAGAAAAATGTAGACTCTGACGTATCAGTAGAACATGTCATGCAGGTGATTAACTAGATCTATCCCATTTTTGGTTCTCTGACCTCATGCTCGTGACTTTGGACCTTTGAACCTATGCGTTACCATGTTTGTGTTACCATGTTTGTGTTACCATGTATGCGTTACCATGTTTGCGTTACCCTGTTTGTGTTACCATGTTTGCTTTACCATGTTTGAATATGTGGCATCCACGCATCCATGCATTCATACATTCATTAAAAAACCCATCTTTTTCCATTAAAAACATGATTTTTCCAAAAAAATTTAGAGAATTTTCTTTGCAAACATTATAGGATTAAGTTATGGAAAAAAGGTATACCAAAAAGTACGGTTTCAAAGTGCCTGATGTAGAAAGACTGATAGAGTTAGCATCTTCTGTACAAGATCCTTCTAATTTTAGGAAAAGTTATGGAAAGCTTTTGCCTATCCTGAACACTCATGTTGATGAAGGACTTCTCAAAACTCTGGTTCAGTTCTATGATCCCGTATACCGTTGTTTTACCTTTCCAGACTACCAGTTGGTACCGACCTTGGAAGAATATGCCAATCTTTTGGGTATTCCTGTGTCTGACAAAATACCCTTCAATGGTTTGGAAGCCATTCCTAAGTCACACATCATTGCAGCGAGTATCCACATGAAAAAGTCTGAAGTAGAGAGTAATTGGACTACCAAAGGAAACCTCCCGGGTTTAACCTCACACTTCCTAATAAAGAAAGCCTTTGATTTCATCGAAACTGGTAGCATGATAGCTTTTGAAGCTGTACTAGCCTTGCTCATCTATGGGTTGGTTCTGTTTCCCAATGTCGATAACTTTGTTGATATCAATGCCATAAAGATCTTTCTGATTGGAAATCCTGTTCCGACTTTACTTGGTGACATGTATTTCTCTGTCCATCATAGGAATCGCCAAGGCGGTGGAATCATTGTATGTTGTGCACCTTTGTTGTTCAAATGGATTGTTTCACACTTACCTGAGTCTCCTATTTTCACGGAAAACCGAGAAGGCTTGCGTTGGCCTCGAAGACTTATGTCTCTTACTAATAATGATATTCATTGGTATACCTTGGCTCGCTGTGGTACAGAAACCATTGAAAGTTGTGGAGAGTTCGCCAACGTACCCCTCATTGGTACACAAGGAGGAATTAACTATAACCCGGTCCTGGCCCGACGACAGCTCGGGTATGCAAATTCAGTTAAACCTGTTGGTCCCTCAGTGGAAGGATACTTCTACCGAGAAGGGGATAATCCTAAAAAGTTGAAAGCAAGAATGGTGAGAGCTTGGTACGATGTCCGATGGAAAGAAAAAGGTGAGGAAAGAAATTGCATTGCCATGGACGCCTACACCTGCTGGGTAAAGAAAAGAGCCAAGGAGTTCCAAATGCCTTATGCTTATGAAAAACCCATGTTTCCTGCAGTGTCTCAACGACCCAACATTCCAGCTATGGAGGAATACCAACGCACTTTGGCTAAAATGAGGACAGAAAAAGATGCTTGGGAAGAAAAGTTTCGTAGCACTGAGGTGGAAAATAGAAAGTTGAAGAAAAGAGTGAAAGATCACGAAGAAACTCTCTATTATCAAGATGGATGGCTCATGAGCAAAGATGAGAAGATTCGCCAGAAAGACGCTGCAATCAGAAGGTATATCAAAGAAAGCAAGAAAAATCTTGAAGGCTCGACAAGCAACGCTCCGACTCCTGATGATTGGAAGAATGTTGTTGACAAGCTGAGAGCTGAAAAGGCCGAATTGAAAGCTTACTATGGGAAAGAAATCATGAAGCTCAAACTGCACAATGCATTTGGTTCTTCGTCTGATGAAGATGCTTAGGATTTGTTTAGATTTTTATTTATCATTTGCTTTTGTAAGGAGCTACGCTCCAATGTTGTAACATTTCCCATTATTGCAATAAAAAAAAAATGAATGAATAAAAGATTTGTTTGTGTTCAAATGTTTGCAAGAAAATAATCTTTAAAATATTTGGAAAAATCATAAATTTCTTTTTGCATACATCATTCTGCATATCGAGTCTGTTGTATAGAGTCTCATCTTTCGGATCTTTCTCCAATAGATCGTCAAGCTGTCGCGTCTCAAAGTTTCTCGACCGCGCTCGCAATCCGATCACAGATACAATACTCGTTCAAGCAGAAGAAGAGTAATGGAACACTCTGAACAAGAGAATATTGAGCTCCGTGGTACAGTGACCACTCTTCAGGAAAAGTTGGAAAGTCTCACTACTTTGGTTGACTCCTTGATGGCCGCACAGAATCAGCCGCCACCACCCAACAGCCAAGCGACGGTAACATCTGAAGTCACTACTCCAGTTTCTACAGTTGCGTTCGGTATTCCATCTTTCTCCATGCCAGAAGGTTGGGGCCCGCCTTTCAGCTTTGGTACAGGTTTCCGCCATAATATTTCTGGGGTTCAAACATCCACAACTGAAGCGTCTGCTGCACAAAGTTCACAGTTTATTCCAAATCAGGGGGTAACTTTTTCCCAAATCACTATGGCACTTTCTCAACCCACTATGACAGTTCCGACCCCTACGGTTCACACTGTTCCTTATGATGGCAATGAGATTTATCATGATCAAGGTGATAGCACAAATCAGCGTAATCTTGTGGGAGATCTCCAAGAGCAGTTTAACAAGATGCAGCTGGAAGTTAAGGCTATCCGTGGAAAAGATTTGTTTGGAAAAAATGCCCAGGAGCTATGTTTGGTTCCCAGTGTACAAATACCTGCTAAGTTCAAGGTCCCTGACTTTGAGAAGTACAAAGGTAGTTCTTGTCCACAAAGTCATCTCGTGATGTACGCCAGAAAGATGTCTACTTATGCAGATAATCATCAGTTGCTTATCCATTACTTTCAAGACAGTTTGACTGGTGCCGCACTGAAGTGGTACACAGGTTTGGATAGCACCAATATTCGAACTTTCAATGACCTAGGTGAGGCCTTTGTCCGACAGTACAAGTATAACTCGGATATGGCTCCAGACAGAGATCAGCTCCGATCCATGGCTCAGAAAGACCATGAAGCTTTCAAAGAATATGCCCAACGATGGAGAGAAACTGCTGCTCAGATTAATCCACCGTTAAAAGAGAAAGAGATGACAAAGATCTTATTGAATACTCTTAGTCCGTTTTATTATGAACGCATGATTGCTAGTGCTCCAAGTGATTTCACCGAAATGGTAAACATGGGTATGCGTTTAGAAGAAGGAGTCCGAACGGGACGTTTGACTAAAGAAGGTGGATCTTCGGGTGGAACCAAAAAGTTCGGAAGTGGTTTCCCAAAGAAGAAAGAACAAAGTGTTGACATGGTATCCCAAGGGAGGCCAAGAGGAAATGTCAATCGTCAACGACAGGTTGCTGCTATTGCGCCAGTTGTCAATACATCACCGAATCCGGGATTTACCCCACAGTTTCAACAACAACAGCCTCGACCACAGGTTCAGCAGTTTAACAATAATCAGAATCGTGTGCAAAGAGCTCCACAGTTTGATCCGATTCCAATGACCTACACAGAGTTGTACCCTGCTTTGATTGAAAGAGGTCTTGTTCAAACTAAAGCACCACCACCAGTACCTGAGAAACTCCCATGGTGGTACAAAGCTGAGGTCTCATGCCCTTATCATCAAGGAGCACCTGGCCATGATCTTGAGCATTGCATAGCCTTGAAATATGAAGTTCAGAGGTTGGTTAGGTCTAATCTCCTCTCTTTCAGAAATTTGAATCCTAATGTGCAAGCAAATCCGCTGCCCAATCATGGAGGGCATGTTGTAAACATGGTATATGGATGTCCTGGCCAATACCGAGTCTATAATATCAACTTCTCAAGAGCAGATTTGGTACAAATGCACGCTACTCTTTGTCGGGGGCCGAATTTTCGCCAGCATCAATACGGTTCCTGTAGAATATGTTGTGTGGATCCTCACGGGTGTTCGATTGTGAGAAGAGATCTCCAAGTTTTGCTAGATAATGGTACTATTGAGATCTACAGAAATAGGGATGAAAATGAAGTTAACATGATAGGATGTTATCCGCATGAGCTTTTAGTCTCAGATATCAACTCGGAAATGCCTACAGTTAACGTCATCGTTCCTCATTTCAACATGCCTGAGCGCATGGAAGTTACTTACAACAAGCCGAAGGTTCCTATTGCTCCTTTGATCATTTGTCTACCTGGACCTGTTCCTTATAACTCTGACAAGGCAGTTCCATACAACTACAATGCTACAATGATAAAAGATGGACAAGAAGTTCCTTTGCCTACTCTCTCATCTGTTGAAAACATTGCTGATGTAAGTCGTGTAACAAGAAGTGGACGTGTATATACTCCACTACCTCCAAAGCAGCCTGTTGCTCCTGCTACCGGACAAAATCCTGTCAATGTTCCAGTGGGGAACCCTGTGGAAACGCCTGTTAGTAATACAAACGCTGATGTTGGTCAGTCTAGTGGAACCAATGTCAATCCTGATTTTGATGAAATTTTGAAGCTTATCAAAAGAAGTGAATATAAGATTGTGGATCAGCTTATGCAGACTCCTTCAAAAATCTCAATACTTTCATTGCTGTTGAATTCAGAAGCCCACAGGGAAGCCCTGATGAAGGTCTTGGATCAAGCTTTTGTAGATCATGATGTGACTGTTGATCACTTTGATGGGATAATAGCCAACATAACAGCTTGTAACAATTTAAGCTTCTGTGATGAAGAACTCCCCGAGGAGGGTAAAAATCACAACTTTGCTTTGCACATTTCTATGAACTGTCAGTCAGACTCTTTGTCTAATGTGTTGGTAGACACCGGATCTTCCTTGAATGTGATGCCAAAGACGACTCTTGCTCGCTTGTCTTACCAAGGAATGCCTATGAAGTTCAGTGGTGTAGTTGTCAAAGCATTTGATGGATCGCGAAAATCGGTTATTGGCGAAGTCAACCTTCCCATGACAATTGGTCCACATACATTTCAAATCACCTTCCAGATCATGGACATTCAAGCTGCTTATAGCTGCCTGTTAGGACGACCATGGATCCATGAAGCAGGGGCAGTAACTTCTACGCTCCATCAGAAGTTAAAATTTGTAACAAATGGAAAATTGGTAACGATAAGTGGAGAACAAGCTTTGATGGTGAGCCACTTATCCAATTTCTCTTTCATTAGTGCTGATGATGTGGAAGGAACGCAGTTCCAAGGTCTCTCTTTAGAAGACGAATCTTCCATGAAGAAAGCATCGATCTCTTCTTACAAAGAGGCGGTAAAAGTAGTAAAAGATGGAACTACCACTGGCTGGGGGCAAGTTGTGATCCCTACCAAGAATGAAACCAGAGCAGGTCTCGGATGTTCACCAACATTCTCAAACTGCACCAAGAAGGATGAAACCCTCGTCCGATCAAAGAAACATTCATTAGTGGAGGATTCCTTAACCCAATTCCTCAAGAGGTTAATGTCCTTATCGAAGAATGCATCGAAGAAGGTTTACCTGATCCTGAAGAAGAATGGAAATGTTATCTCAATGACTCGGGATACATATCTCAGGAAGAACCATATCCTCCGTCAGAGAAACCCAAAGGCAAAGAAACTGAGCCTGTTCCTGCAGAAATTTGGGACACCTTGGGACAACCAAGTGGGAAATTTGATTATATGGTGAAATATACTGCGCCTGAAAGTTCAAAGATTTCCATGGAAGATATCCAACCAACTGGATGGGGAGATTCCTTTGAATATAATAGTCAACCAGAAGAGACTTATCAGCCCTGTCAATTTTCTCAGCAGCCTGAAACTACTAAAGATTTCGGATTTAATGCATCTGCCAAGGTTTATAATCCTGAAGGTGGTTATTATCACATAAATGCCATTTTTGAAGATGAAGGGGAAGATGGTCCCGCAACTGACTCAGAAAGTGTCGCTGACAATGAGTCTCTTCATCCTGGAGACTGGGAAATACATCCTGAAAATTCTGAGGATTGTGACTCGTCTTATGCTCTTCAAGAAGTAGAAGAAGACCGTTTCAACTCTACAAAGAACAAGGTTGACAAACCAGGACCTTCAAATCCTGCTCGACCAGCGGTCAATGTCAATACTGAAGATAATTCCGAGGGGAATTTTCCTGAATACATAATGCACAGAGGAGTTCGTTGCTACTGGAAAGCTGTCGACGTTCCGAATGTTGTTCGCCGCTCAAAGTAATCACCTCGCTGTTATTTTGACCTCCTGCCTTGCCCAAAGCAGAGAGATGTTTTATAGGGCTTTGCTTTTAAATGTTCCGCCCAAATAACTTTGTGTATAGGGCTTTGTTTTTAAAAGTTTCCCTCTTTGTCCTGCCCAAGGCAAATGAGTTTGTGTTTAGGGCTTTGTTTCAAAAATGAATCATAAATAAAGTGTCATTTTGAATTCCCTACATTATATGTTTTTATTTTTGCTTTTTTCTGGAAATGGTAATCCTAAAAAACCAAAATAAACAAAAAAAAAAAAACTTTTTCAAAAAAATCTGCATACACTCCTGCATTCATAAATTTTCTGAAATAGATATAAATCACATGTGCAGATTTACTATTGATAAACCCATTGAATGCAATAACCCTATGCCCTCTCCCAACTTTGAGTTTCCTGTGTTCGAAGCCGAAGAAGAGGAAGAAGAAGAGATTCCGGACGAGATCTCTCGATTACTTAAGCACGAGGAAAGAGCCATTCTGCCTCACAAAGAGCCTTTAGAAAAGATCAACTTGGGTTCTGAAGAAGACAAAAAAGAAGTGACCATTGGATCGCTGCTTGATACTGATATCAAGAGTAAGTTGACAGACCTTCTCAAAGAATATGTTGACGTGTTTGCCTGGTCCTACCAAGACATGCCTGGGTTGGATACCAATATTGTTCAGCATTACTTGCCATTGAAGCCAGAATGTCCGCCGGTTAAGCAGAAATTGCGAAGGACTCACCCTGATATGGCTAACAAGATCAAAGTGGAAGTTCAAAAGCAACTCGACGCAGGTTTTCTTGTCACCTCTGAATATCCTCAATGGTTGGCTAACATAGTGCCAGTTCCGAAGAAAGATGGCAAAGTCAGAATGGGTGTTGACTACCGTGACTTGAACAAAGCCAGTCCAAAAGATGACTTTCCATTACCACATATCGACATGTTGGTTGATAACACCGCTAAGTTCAACGTCTTTTCCTTCATGGACGGGTTCTCTGGTTATAATCAGATCAAGATGGCTCCTGAAGACATGGAGAAGACATCTTTCATCACCCCATGGGGTACCTTTTGCTACAAAGTAATGCCGTTTGGATTGAAGAATGCAGGCGCAACTTACCAAAGGGCAATGACTACTCTCTTTCATGACATGATGCATAAAGAAATAGAAGTTTATGTGGACGACATGATAGCCAAGTCCAGAACAGAAGAAGAACATATTGAATACCTTTTGAAGTTGTTTCAACGGTTAAGGAAGTATCAGCTTCGCTTGAATCCTAATAAATGTACTTTTGGGGTTAGATCTGGAAAACTTTTGGGTTTCATTGTCAGCCAAAGAGGTATTGAAGTAGATCCCGACAAAGTCAGAGCTATTCAAGAGATGCCTGCACCAAAGACTGAAAAACAAGTAAGAGGATTTCTCGGACGATTGAACTATATCTCCAGGTTTATCTCTCAAATGACTGCTACTTGTGGGCCAATTTTCAAGCTTCTCCGCAAAGATCAAGGGGTTGTATGGACTGAAGATTGCCAGAAAGCGTTTGACAGTATCAAAGAGTACCTGTTAGAACCACCAATATTGATTCCTCCAGTTGAAGGAAGACCATTAATCATGTACCTTACCGTGTTAGAAGAATCCATGGGTTGTATGCTTGGACAGCAAGATGAAACCGGTAAGAAGGAGCATGCCATCTATTACTTGAGTAAGAAATTCACAGACTGTGAGTCTCGTTACTCCATGCTCGAAAAAACGTGTTGTGCTTTGGCTTGGGCTTCAAAACGTCTCCGCCAATACATGATCAACAATACTACTTGGTTAATCTCCAAAATGGATCCGATCAAGTATGTCTTTGAAAAGCCTGCCTTAACAGGAAGGATTGCCCGATGGCAAATGCTGTTATCCGAGTATGACATTGAATACCGTGCTCAAAAAGCGGTCAAAGGAAGCATTCTCGCCGATCATTTGGCGCATCAACCAATTAATGAATATCAATCTCTCAAGTTTGACTTTCCTGATGAAGATGTCATGTACTTGAAAATGAAAGATTGTGACGAACCGTTACCAGAAGAAGGTCCTGAGCCTGGATCAAGATGGGGCCTAATTTTCGATGGAGCAGTAAACGCTTTTGGCAATGGAATTGGGGCAATCATCATCACTCCCAAGGGTACTCATATCCCGTTCTCCGCCAGATTGCTATTTGATTGCACCAATAACATCGCAGAATATGAAGCTTGTATCATGGGTCTCGAAGAAGCCATTGACTTAAGGATCAAGATCCTCGACATATATGGAGATTCAGCCCTCGTGATCAACCAAATCAAAGACAAGTGGGAAACTTATCACCCTGGCTTGATTCCTTACAGAGATTATGTAAGACGTCTTTTGACTTTCTTCAACAAGGTTGAATTGCATCATATACCTCGAGATCAGAATCGAATGGCAGACGCCTTGGCTACTCTATCTTCCATGTTCAAAGTCAGTCACTGGAATGATGTGCCTAAAGTCAGAATCACGCGCCTTGAAAGGCCCGCCTATGTGTTTGCAACTGAAGCAGTCATCGATGATAAACCGTGGTTCCACGACATCAAACGCTTCCTTCAAACTCAAGAGTACCCGCTTGGGGCATCAAACAAAGATAAGAAAACTCTAAGGAGACTTTCTGGCAGTTTCTTCCTGAACGGAGACGTACTATACAAAAGAAACTTCGACATGGTTTTGCTCAGATGCGTGGATAGACACGAAGCAGACATGTTAATGCATGAAGTGCATGAAGGGTCCTTTGGAACTCATTCAAATGGGCATGCGATGTCCAAAAAGATCTTAAGAGCAGGATACTATTGGTTGACAATGGAATCAGACTGTTATAAACACGTGAAGAGATGTCACAAGTGCCAGATCTACGCAGATAAGATCCATGTGCCACCGACTCTACTCAACGTTCTCTCATCTCCATGGCCTTTTTCCATGTGGGGTATTGACATGATCGGAATGATTGAACCGAAAGCTTCAAACGGTCATCGTTTCATCTTGGTAGCCATTGATTACTTCACCAAATGGGTCGAAGCAGCATCTTACGCCAATGTTACAAGACAAGTGGTTGTAAGGTTTATCAAGAATAACATCATTTGCCGATATGGTATTCCCAGCAAGATCATTACTGACAATGGTTCAAACTTGAACAACAAAATGATGAAAGAATTGTGTGAGGAATTCAAGATTGAGCATCATAACTCTTCTCCTTACAGACCAAAAATGAACGGCGCCGTTGAAGCCGCCAACAAGAACATAAAGAAGATCGTCCAGAAAATGGTCGTCACTTACAAAGACTGGCATGAAGTGCTGCCATTTGCTTTACATGGATACCGTACTTCAGTGCGTACTTCAACAGGGGCAACTCCCTTTTCTCTAGTATACGGCATGGAAGCTGTGCTCCCCGTAGAAGTTGAAATTCCATCAATGAGAGTCCTCATGGAGACTAAATTATCAGAGGCTGAATGGTGTCAAAGCAGATACGATCAGTTGAACTTAATCGAAGAAAAACGTATGACTGCTCTATGCCATGGACAGTTATACCAAGCAAGGATGAAACACGCCTTCAACAAAAAGGTTCGACCTCGTGAATTTCAAGAAGGCGACCTCGTGCTTAAAAAGATCTTGTCTTTTCAACCAGATTCTAGGGGCAAATGGTCTCCTAATTACGAAGGCCCGTATGTTGTCAAAAGAACATTTTCTGGCGGCGCCATGACTCTTGCAACCATGGATGGTGATGAACTCCCATATCCTGTGAATGCTGATGCAGTCAAGAAATACTTTGTCTAAAAAATACAAAAGAACAGCTCGGTAAGTTGAAAACCCGCAAAGGGCAACTTAGGCAAAAATGAGCGTTTCGGTGGACTGAAAACCCGAAAGGGCGGTCCAGGCAAAAATTAGAGACAATAAACAGAAAAAATTCATCCTGGTAGATTGAAAACCTGAAAGGGCAATCTAGGCAAAAATTAGGGATTAATGACAAAGTAACTGCATCAGTCCATACTTCGTCACCTGAGGAGTCTTTCTCATCAAAGGATCTTCAATCAAATCATTGCCAATCTGAAGCAACAAGCACAGTTGGAACTCAAAGTTGTTGGGGAATAGTGGTTATTGCTTTCAATGTAGCCTTTTCCGCATAATTACCATTTCCAACTTTTGTAAATACTCTATGGAATCACGCCTTTAGCTGATTTCCATCCTATTAAATAAATTTGAGCCTTGTGCCCATTTGTTTGCAATCTTTAATTTCTTTCAGCTTACAAAATGACGCTTTAATTGTGTTATTCACTTTTGAAACAAAAAAGAAAAAATAAGTTTTAAATGAATTTACTTTTCTTTTTCAAAATAAAAGCGAAACTTTCCTTTGAGTTGTGAACAACAGAAGGAACATCAACAGCTATCTCCACAGGATGAATCAAAGATTATGATAGGAAAAGCTCTTCTATCCCCAGTGAAGAAGCTCTTCTACCCCCATTGAAGAAGCTCTTTTATCCCCAGTGTCGAAGATTTTCCATCTCCAGTGAAAAGGTTCTTCCATCTCAATGAGAAAAGATGTTTATCTTCCCCAGAGAAGTTTAAAGCACGCAACACCATTCATCACCTGTGTTATCTACACCGTGTTGAAGAACATTTGCCAAGTATCTGGTTGTATTGCGACGTCGGTCCCTCTCCAGTATGTACTTCTTTGTCTGTCAGTATTGTCAGTATGCATATTCATGACATTCATCATTCATACATATTTGCATCATTTATGCATTCTTGCATTTTTCAGTGTTTTCTTCGAAATTACTTGTTCAGGATATATCTGTCCCAAGAAAAAAAAAGAAGAGAAGAAAAAGAAAAAAAAAAGAAGAAAGAAAAGAAAAAAGAAACAAGTATGGGCGTGTCATCTCTCCAAATAGATTGTCACCCATAAGCAGAAATAACATTTTCTTTCTCCAGTTCCCCACTGAGATCATTCCTCGTGGAAGAAGGTTTCTTTAGTTTTTCCTCTCAAAACAAAGGAGAAAATCCCCATCGAGTTCATTCCTCATGGGTACAAAGTCTTGTTTGACTGTTTCTTTCCAATTCATTCTTGGTTAGAACTTTGTCTTTACCAAAGATTCAAATTCCGATTCCTCAAATAGAGTCGTGAAAAAACAGACAATAAGCAATAGCCTCATCATCTGAGCAGCTTATGTCTCTTTCAAAAGACATTTCCTCTCAAGGAAATCAATCATGAAGATCATTTGACGATCAGGGCCTTATTACTGTTCACAAGGCTGAATAACCAGTAATTTCCCTAGCAAAGTCTCCAGAATCATTTTATCACTCGGCTGATAATTGATCATGTCTTCAAAACCACTATCACGAGGCTGGTAGTCGGTAACTTTTTGTTCTGGTTATATTATTTAACATGTCTATCACAAGGCTGATAGTCGGTAATATTAACCGAACCTTCGAAACTCTTTTACCTTGTCAAGTCTATCACCATGCTGATAGTCGATAATACAGTTTCATACCTTTCACCTTCGCATTATTAAACAAGTCTATCCCTCTGTTGATAGTCGATAATGTCGATAGGTAAGCTTTCCTTACAAAGCTATCATTCCCCGGTGAAGCATACACTTGCTTTCCCGAAAAGAAAAAAAAACGGATTCTCTTCCTAAAATGGATTGAGGCATCCTTCCCGATCTCTTTTCCCCAGCGGAGTCAGTTCTTGATATCCCCTCGGTAAAGATATCCTTGCATCATTCGCAATTTTGGTATCTTAGGTCCAAAATTCGCGTCTTCTGATATTTAAGTCTCTTCCACCCTATCAAAACGAAGATTTTCAATCTTCATGTCTCAGGTTGAAGAAACTTAAATAGGGGCATCTGTCATACCCCAATTTTTGACCTAAGATACCACCTCATATCATTTGCATATGCATCATTTGCATCTCTAACAAATTGCATAGCTTGTGTTTGTTACTTGTGACTCAGCAGGATTTAATCAAGAGATCACTCATCAGTGCAAGAAACAATCAATTAGGGTTTTGTTCTCCCTTCATCTCAAATGAATCATCTTCATCAATAATCAACATTTGGTCCTCAGAGATTCATTTCAACAAGCTCAACAGCTTTGAATCGACTGAATTAGGGTTTTGACTGAAGATAGCATACTCCTGACTTTTGCTCAGGATGTGACCCAATGACTTGGGACATGACCTCAAGACCCCAAGTACATCATTTTGACCTAATCCATTGGCTCATAACATCTCCTACACAAAGATTGATCAGACAAATCCTCAGATCAGAGTTTTGAACTATCAGGGACCAAAATCAGGGATCACATTTGGGAAACCCTAAAAACCCCCAGGAAGTAAATCAAAGGTTTCAATCATCCTCAAATAATCCCTATGACAATATCCCATGGAAATTGCATCTCAATTCAAGGTCCACAGTCATCAATTTCATCAGGTCGACAATTAGGGTTTTGACCTAATTCACTGAATAACTGACTTTTTAATCAGGACATGGTGCCACAACTCAAACCATGGCTCAATATCCTCTAATGCTTCAATATGATCCATTCATACCACTCATTTGGTGAGGATAGCCTGTTTCATTTGAAATCTCCAGAAACGCGATTCGACTGAAAAGTCAACTGTACAAGATCACCATTGACTTTTGGGGAATTTTGGTCAACCATGACTTTTGAAGTTTTAAATCATCAATATATGATATGAGAAGTCATTTGATCAAGAAAAATCAAGAAAATCAATCAAGAATCAAAAAGTCAAAAGTTTGACTTTCATACTTACAAAAATTTCTAAGTGTTTTTCAATGGTTTTTTCCAAACTTTGAAAGGGAATTTCTCAAAATTTCACCTACAAACTAAAAAAAACTTCCAACATGAAAGTTGTAGATTTTGATCCAATGAACAACTTTGTCACATATAATTTTTTTCCATAAGATCAACCATTTAAGAGATATGGTGCTTCAAAGTTGGTACTTTTTGAAAATTTCACTTAAAACTTCATTTTTCTCAAAGTTCATGGATCTTTTTCACCCATTTCCTTAAAGGTCTTGAAGAAACTTTCAACTAGGGTTTTGAAGTGTGTAATATGAGCTTTCCAAAATGTCCAAGAGCATGAAAAAATATGGAGTGTAGCTATGGTTTTGAATTTTGACATTAGTGACCATTTCACTTGAAATTTCAAGCCATTTTTGCAAAGTTATGAACCAAATTGCCAAATGGTCCAAGTAATGATACATAGAGGCAATAATTGGAAGATATTTTCTGATTTGAGACAGATGGGAAAGAGATAAGAAGCATAGCCAATTTTAACCATGGTTTAGTAACTTTAACCATGTGCATTTAATGGTAAGATTCCTTTCTATCCTTTAAGTGCCAAATCACCAAAGAAGAAGCAAGTTGCAAAGCTCTGAGTTCAGAATGTTTGGCCTATAAATAGAGGTCATTACCTCATTCAAATACACACCAAAGTCTCACAAATTATAGGCTTTCTCTTTCTTTCTTGAATTACAAGTTTCATAAAGTTTCAAAGAGGAGGAAATGCAAGTTCCATCCCTTGCAAGTTCTAACCAAAGTGATGCTTCCCACAAACCATAAACATCATATATGATGTGTTTGAACCATCCATACACCCCAAAAACACCTAAAACTCAAAATCACTACCTCACTTTCCAAATATGCATAACATGAGACTTATCATGCCAATTTTCATTTAAGCTCATTTCTGACCAAGTTAATCATCCAAACACCATCCATGTACCAAATATGAACTATCCCAATCATCATCCATGATCTGAAACATCAAAATCATCAAATTTGATCCTCACACCATAGCTCTGCAGATCGGGTTCCATGAACTTGCACAAATGAATTCAAATTGTTCCAAGCATTCAAACATGTTCCATAAGGTCCATTGATGCTGTCCAGACCAAGAAACAACAACTGGAACTTCTCATTTGCAGAATTCGATTCTCACTTTTGCCGTTTTTGAAGGTAAGCTACTTGAACTTCAAACTCTATGAATCATGCATCATGAATGAAATATGAACATACCATCTCATTTCTGCACACATGAGGATCATTAACCCTCAATCAATTGCTATTTATCTTGCACATACACGATTTCATGATCAATCTCAGAATTAGGGTTCTTCGTGTTCATCAGAGAATTAATCATCTTAGAGCAAAAATAAATGAAATTAAAGGTCATCATCATGTTCCTCGTCCAAAACCGAGTGAGATAGACCCTTTGATCGATCAAAACAACACAGTTTTGAAGAATTTTGAAAATCAGTTAGGGTTGTGTTCTTGGCGCGTTTTTTGGTTCAGAAAATTCAAATTGTTGTTTTAAAATATATTAAACTGGAAGCGTATGTATTACAAGCCACAAGCGTGGCTCAGTTGGCAAGTGTTTTGGCTGGTGAGAGAGAGGGCGTGAGTTCAAGCCCTATTGGAGACAAAACCAATTTTTTGCAACCTATTTTCTTTCATTTTTTAACAAACTTTAACCATTCATTTAACCAATCAAAATTCATTATTTTCACTTCATTTTTTTTACACTCTTTATTTAATATACATATTTTGACAATATTAAAAAAAAATCACAAAAAAAGATTCATTTGATATATTTTTAATTAGGTTTAAAATGATACATTTTTAAGTATTTTTAAATACTTTAAATATTGTTTTTTTCATTTGATTTTAAAACTTAATCATTTGTAAATATTTTTTGAGCAAACCCTAATCATCTAAGTGTTAATTAAGGATAATTTTTTGTTCATCTTGATTAATTTGACTCCTTTCAAAATTCAAATCGTTTTAAAACGAGCGATCACGTCTCTTTTCAAAAACGATAAACCATTTCTTCTTTTGAAACTATTGATTAAATCTTTTAATTGATCAATTGATTTTCAAAACGATGTGGGGCCTCTCGAATATTAGAGAGTATAAGACCCACTCCTTTTTCCTTTTATACAGTTTTTTTTTCTTTAAACAATAAACTTCTTTCAAAAAAAACTTTCAAACGATTTTTCAAACAACGCGTCTGTAAATAAAACGATCAACCATGTTTTGTAAATATACCATGGGCCTCCATGTAGGTATAAGCCCCAAGCCCTTTTGTACATACCCACTCCAGTACATGAAATTAGGTATTTCATTGTACGCCTTTTGTACATATCTCAATCTGTTTTTTTAAACTTTGAATAACAAACCAAAAATGAAGGTTTCTTTAAATCTTCCCAAAAATACCATGGGCCTCCATGTAGGTATAAGTCCCAAGCCCTTTTGTAAATACCTGTTTACATAGCTTTGAATAAATTCAAGTGGACCTCTCCCCGAGTGTGAGTCCCGATCCCTGTGTATACAAATGGATCATGCTTACAGGTATATTTCCTTCATAAACTCCATTATATACACACACTTTGTCATATATAACTGTTCATATAACTGTTCATACTTGTTCATGTACTTGTTCATGTTTGTTCGTACTTGTTCATACTTGTGATTGTGTTATATACTTGTTCAACTTAGTACAACACTAGGTTCCCCATAGCCTCCTATTGGGCTTCGTGCAAAGAATCTCCCTAGTTTAGGTTAGGACATAGGGTATGGTTTCCCGGTGAAATCGCTCTAAGAGCTCAAACCAACTATACCATGCCTCCCCTTGGGCTTTGTACAAACGAGTGACCCTCCCATAGCCTCCTCTTGGGCTTACAATGCAAGGACCCTGGATTGTCCCTCCCATAGCCTCCTCTTGGGCTTACAATACAAGGACCCTCGGATAGCCTCCTCTTGGGCTTCGTACAAGGACCCACGGGCTTCTTATAAGCATCCCCAATATCCAAACACAAATACCCTAGGAGATTAGACATTTTTCATCTCTATGCTAGGAGTATCTCTTATATATCATCACAAACAATCAATCAATCAATCAATCAAACTTTTTTGCCACAAGGCTGGCTAATCAATCAAACTGTTTTACCACCGTACTGGATGATTAATCAAAGTTTTTGTCACGAGGCTGACTTCATTGAAACTTTTGCCAAAAGGCTGGCTGATTAATCAAAGTTTTTGTCACAAGGCTGACTTCATTGAAACTTTTGCCACAAGGCTGGTTAAACAAAAAACATCTTTATCATTCTAAGCACCCTAAGTGGCATGGCCCCGGGCTTATAATGAAAAGATTTTCAAACAAAACAAACAGATGTATGTGATGATATAGATTAGATACATCTAGCATTTAGACGACATTTGTCTATTTTCCTTTGCTTCCACTAGCATAAGTGGGAACTACGATTGCTCTGACTTTCTCAACATCCCTTTGAGAATACGTAGGCACAAGGTCGATCCTTGGCGAGCAAAATAAAACAAAAAAAACCATTCAAACCTTAGCACCCGTAGACCCCGAGCTACAGATGCTCTGATTCCCTTTAAGGGATATGTATGCAGAGGATCGCGATGATCTTTGCGAGCATAATCAAATAAACACCTTAGGTCCCACCTATTTCACAAGAACCTCTCAATAACATGGAATGAAAAAACAAAGCAAAGAAACCTATAGAGTACTATAGATACGTTGGGTGCTAATACCTTCCCTTCGTATAACCAACCCTCTTACCCAAGATCTCTCCCCCCACTTTTAGGTTATTGCAGCTTTTTTCCTTTTCCTCCTTTGGAAATAATAAAAAGTTTGGTCGGTACAAAAGAAAAATCATTTTTTATGAGCACTCGAGCCCAAAGAAGGCATCAGGTGTCTCATCCCAAAAAAAAGAGGAACAAAACGGTTTTTCGCCCGCGACAGTCGTTCCTCTCAGAGTTGTTCATCCCAACAAGGATGAATAAAAGACTTATAAGTCTACTAGACCTTTCAATCTTTCTACTCCTAAATACGTCCATATAGTTTCAAAACCTAATGTTGACACAAACAAAACTGTGAACCAAGAGTCATATAACATAACCCAACTTAGGAAACCCTAAATGCATGTGATGATTGTGAATTCAAGCTTCTCTATGATGAATATATTTTGATGAAGACAAATATCTAAGTGACAAGAAGGCAAAGATGAACTTCAAAGATAAAGCATCATATTCAAATTCAAGCAATTACATTTCAAAGTTAAAGCATCATGATTCAAGACTTCGGATTCAAGCTATTGCATTTCAAGAAGGTATAATGATAATATTTACCTTCACTGAAGTCTTAGATGCTCAAGTTCTCAAAATTATAATGCATAAAAATCTTTGAATCAAATGCATAAAAGCTTATTTTTTATCATGCATTGAAAATTTTATTTCTTTGTTTGCACCATGTTAAATCACTTTCAAATATATTACTTTTAATGTTTGAACCATATTAAATCACTTTCAAATATAATCTATTGACATAGATAAATCAATAGATGTTGTGTTGCATAAGGTTGGTTCAAATATTTAGACACTTTTTTTATTTTTCAATTTTTTCAAACACTCAGTTTTTGGTAAATTGTGGCATTTTGAACTGCCGTAACACCACAAAAAAACCACAATTTACAATATTCTGAAATAGTATTTTTAAATTTGAAATTTGAAAATTGCTGCGAACTTGTTAAGTCAAGTAACCGTTTTAACCGACTTAACAAGTCATGTACGAATTTGAAAAAAAATAACTTTTTAAACACCTTTTCATTTTAATTTGACATTTGTTCATGTTATTTTTCCACGACTTTACGATGTTTCATGGAGGTGTTACGCACTTATAAATACATGAAATTTTAAATTCAAAATCACCTCTTCCAATAAAAAAAACTCTTAGAATTTTCATTATTCACTTTTCTAGTTTTCAACTTTTTATTCAAGATATTTTCTATATATTTTCACATCATCCAAATCAAAAAAATACTTGAGCAATCTAACACCTTAGTTCTTGTGAATTATTATCATTGGAAGGGAAGATCAATTACATTGATATATCGCTTAGAGTGATAATTACTACAAACTTATCTATTAAAAATAAATTCCAGATTTGGTTGTATTCCTTGTTTTCATGATTGTTGGAAATAAGAGAGTAGAAAGGAAATAGTTATTTTCTTGTTCTACTTGTTTGGTTGTACCTTGCTATTCAAGATTGTTGGAAGCAAAAGATTGAAAGTGAAAGGATTGTTCTCATTTCAACTTGATTGATCCAAGAATATTGTTCTTGATGGTTTCGTTGTTAGAAGATTGTAGGAGAAGTCTCTCGTTTAGGCTTGTACAAATATCTAATAATAGTGAAATCTCTTTTGTGTTGGAAGAGGACTAGAGTACTCTTAGACTGTGAGGAGAACCCGGATACATCCTTGTGTTTTTTTTACTTTTTCACATATGCAAAACTCAAATATGCATATGCAAAATCTTAATATGGACTTATAAAAGAGATGTACCAAAACCTTAATATTTATCAATTCTCTTAATTTTAGTAAAATTGAGAGTAGGGGGTGCTCAAAACTGAATCGCCCCAATAAAAAATCGCTAATCGAGCTGAACCAAATCGAAAACCGCAAAAATCCATTTGATTCAGGTGTGTTTGAATCATTTTCTAATAGAATCGTGTGGTTCAGTTCAGTTTGCGATTTGTATTTTACAAACTGAACTAAACAAAACCGAACCAAACTGTATTGTGTTGCAAAATCTTACATACCGTAATCTTTGTTTTTTTAGAGAAATAATAAGTACTATGCGTATATTTTTACGGTATTCTTTGTGTGTTATTTATTTTAATTTATATATAAAAAAACAAATTATTATTTATATATAAATATTGTTATTTTATTTGAAAAGAAATTGTTATAATATATTTATTTTTTGTTTTTATTTTTAATTTGTAGATATTGATAAGAATAAAATTAAAAAAATCAATTTACATTAGTTTTGTATCCCTTTATATATAAAATATTAATTAAAAAAAGTATAATGTTATGGCACTAGCATAGTTACATGCATGCACTTTCTTATAACTACACAATATAATATTTTAAATTTATTTAAAAATACAATTTCATGTATATTGTCCTTAGACATAAGATGAAAATGTAAGAAGCAATTCATATATTTATGTAGCAAATGATAAACTTCTTTGGACAATTATAAACTTAATTTACAATAATGCATGAATGATTAAACACAAAATTATGTTGTTATATATAGATTACTCTCAAATTTTATAGATATGATCTATATGATAGTATGTGTTCCGGGCTAACCAAATAATCCTATTTGGCTCAATCCACTATAAAGGCCCAATAAGCATTAGGCCCAATCCATAAGGGGTACAAAGGATCGAGCTACCTCCGGATACAAGTACGCTTGATTAGCCGAGCACGTTGAGCCACAATCTTCGCCAACGGCTAGTTCCTCTGCTCGGATAGACCAAGACCTATTCAAACGACCTCCTATATTATGGGCCCTGGATTTATGCCCAAGCCCATTATTATAGAATTTCCGGTCCACAACCAAGTATAAATAACCCCCCTGATCTAGGGGCAAGGTATTCCTTTTTCCCTCATAAAACTTACAAACTTTTCGTTGTACCTTTGCTCTCTTCCTTACTTTGGCATCAGAGTGTCTTGCAGGTACAACACCCCTTTTTTCTCTCAACCACCGCTGAAGATTCTGACGTTGCTGCTGGCCCACTCATTCTAATCACCCCGCATTAGTGGTGCCGTCTGTGGGAACACGGCTTCCCCGTTTTCTTTTCTTAAACCTTCTTGATCGCTATCTTTCAAGAACAAAGAAACCAAAGCTATCTCCCTTTTCTCAAAATGGCCGGTAACAACGACAACTCTTCTGTCCAAGATCATATCCTCAGCCAACACGATAAGACGGACATTGATCACATCAAGCCACCCCCCGATGATCAACAAACTGATCCTCAGGATGACATGTCTGCCTCTCCATCCTCAGAAAATGGACGGGATAATCGCGTTTTCCTTTACGGAAGCACAAGTGGAAAAGAACATCAAGAATCCGCTCCCAGGGACATTCCACAAGTAGTAATCCCTCATGACACTAATCCAACCATAAAGGCCTTGTTCGCTGCACTAAGTCAGACTAACGCCTTAATTCGCGAGAAAAACAGCCGGATCGGAGCACTAGAGCACGAGCGTCGTCCCAAGACCTCACCTCGAAAGCATTCTCATGCCGAACAGGAAGTCTTGGCGTCAAAGAAATTCCAACGCTCTCCTTCCCATCCCAAATCTCACTCATCCCTTGCCAAGAAGAACAAAGAAGATTATCGCTCTCGCAGACGCTCCCCATCTCCTAGAAATGAAGACTGTTCTCTGCGTAGGAGATGCAGCTATATCCCTTTCCTGTCATTTGGTAACAACGACGAGGAAGATGGGCGTCATTGCCCCCTGTCCAGAGCAATATTGGAGGTGCCCTTGCTGATCGGTCTGGAAAAACCTCCCCCTCTGGGCACATATGATGGAACCATGGATCCAGACGAGCATATCGAGAAAATTTATACTCTCCTCGACTACCGAGGGGTTTCTAGAGCAATCAAGTGTAGACTATTTCCAACAACGTTACACAAAGGAGCCATGACATGGTATAAAAGCCTAGCAGACGAATCCATAACTTCTTGGAAGGGTCTTGGCCGATTATTTTCCAGACACTTTACCGCTTCACGAAAGCACCCCAAATCTTAGGCATCTCTGGAAGCCATAATTCAGGGAAAGGACGAGCCGCTCAGGGCTTATAATGATAGATTCAATAAAGAAGCCGTCCAAGTAACGACTATGCCCGATATGAAGAAGTATTTGTTGGAGAAGGGACTCGGGCCTCGTTCCGACTTTGCCAAAGCTATAGGCATTGAGACACCCGCCACCCTGGACGCATTCTATCACAAGGCTCAAACATATATCCAATACAAAGAGAAGGAGGCTGCCCATGCTGTTCGGCAATCCAGGCACGAAGAGACTTCCAAAAGCTCCAAATAGGAAGAGAATTCTCGTCGGGGACCCGACCAAAAAAAGGAGGACAAAACTCGGGACCCCCGAGATTACAAAGGGCCACCAGGAAAATTCCAAGAGTACACACCATTAACTGCTTCTCGCGAACATATTCTCACCGAATGTGCCAATTCGGAATTTCAAACGGCCAAATTGCGCTTCCGAAAACTACTCCCTACTCGTCCCAACATGGACCAGTCGAAGTTCTGCCGGTTTCATAAAAGTCATGGGCATAATATAGAAGACTGCATTCATCTGAAGAATGCTATCGAGATCCTCATCCGGGAGGGTCACCTAAAATACTACGCTAAGAAGTAGGAGAAGCCCCAAGAAGAAAAATTGGTTGCCGAGGAAAAGGCTTCCCCGGATGATGCCACATCCCTAGAGGTCGCTATGAGCGTCACTCTACCTAAAGATTTTTATCTCCCTGATTGGGACAACTTCTCCACGTCCTTGAGAATCCATAGTCCCTGGGAGGCATTCCCGTCTATCATGGTCATTTCAGGTGGAGGATCCAGTAAGATAACGATAGAATCGGTGAAACGTAAGTTCGAGGAGCTCATCTCGGCCAGTTCTGGAAAGACGGCAACGAAAAGTACAACTACAAGCAAACAAATTCTAAATCAATAGTGTTTCTCTATTTATAAAATATAAATCTATTTTTATGATAAAATATAACACAATATAATTATATTATATTTTTATGATAAAGATATAACACATTATTTAACTTATTATTATTTTTTATATAAACCTATAATTTTATTTTGTGTTATTTTATTGTCATATAATTTTTTTTAATAATATTAGTATTATTTTTAATTAAATTATTATGACTAAATATATATAAATTAAATTAATAGATTTAAAATATTTTTGAACAAAAGTTAATCGAGTCTACTAGAGTATATTTTTAAGGTCTTATAATTACTCAAATTAGTTCAATGCTATTATATCAACTCTAATAAAGTTTTGAAATATTTACCGCATTGTCTCAAAATATTCAAAGTCTCATAATTTCAGAATATATAGAATATATATATATATATATATATATATATATAATATATATATATATATATATATATATATATATATATATATATATATATATATATATATATATATAAATATATATATGTATATATCGAATGGGGCTTCAAAATTATTTGAGAGAATCATGCTACCGAATATTAATAAGAATAATACATTTTTATGTTAGTTACACAAATAAATGACTAATTTTGATGTTTGATATTATTTACAATTTAAATAGATGATATATTTTTTTTAATTATATTTTTTAGAGGTTATTTTTATTATTTGCCCTGGGTCTCTAAAATGTCAGGACCGACCCTGCTCATTTGGGCCAGGATGGCCAACTTTGAAGTTTGACGCATCATGGTCGATCAAGGTAGCTCGACTGACATCATGTATTCACAATTGTTTCACACATTGCAACTCGACGAAAGCCACCTCACTCCTTACGTGGGCTAAGACTTACAGGGACTCAACGGCGCCGTAACCAAACCATGGGGTTTCGTCGAACTGATAGTGTCGTTTGGAGCGGCCAGATTAATTACAGTTCAGTTCTGGTAGTCGACTGCCCTTCCATTTATCAGTGTGCATCCTCGGGCGACCTGCCTTCCCCGAGCTGGTCGCATTTCTTCGATGGTACATCTCAAGCTGAAATATTACACCACCAAGGGGCAAGTAGCTACTTTTCACGGAGACGTCGAGGCAGCCAGGAGGTGTTTCGAGACATCTTCAAAGGGCCTCAGCTCCATCAAGGTAGCACCCAAATCCGACACAAAGCCAGAATCGACCTCGAGCTCGGAACCATCAAAACCACGGTCGCACATTAAAGCGGTTGACTTGGACATTGGCTTTTGCAAAGACGGCAGGGACCGAGCATTAGCAAAGAAGCCACCCTCATGGTTTGAGGAAGACCCAATGCGACCCATTCCGGATGGAGAGTTCGAGCTAGTCACCTTTGGTGATAACCTTAGAAGAGGAGTCAAGATAGGGCAAATCTCCCCGAGCTATCCAGAAAATAACTCAGAGCATGCCTCCAAGAGAATGCCCAATTGTTTGCTTGGAGCGCGGCAGAAATGCCCGGTCTCGACCCTGAGGTTGCCTGCCATCACTTGACCATCGACCCTACATGCAAAGCCGTTTCCCAGCGACGAAGGAAACAATCTCCAGAAAAAACAGTCGCGGCTGAACTTGCTGTAAAAGACCTCTTAGAGGCAAACTTCATATCGGAGGCCAAGTATACCACTTGGCTATCCAACGTTGTATTAGTTAAAAAGAGTTATGGAAAATGGCGCATATTCACTGACTACACCGATCTTAATAGGTCTTGCCCTAAAGACGCATATCCACTACCAAACATAGATAAATTAGTAGATAACTCCGCCGGTCTGAAGAACGCCAGCGCAACTTATCAATGAATGATGAATAAATTTTTCCGAGGAGAAATAGAAGATATGCTCGAGGTATACATGGACGATATGATCGTCAAATCCCAGGAGGAGACCGACCAAACCCTCCATCTTAAAAGGGTATTCGAACAAGCTAGAAAATGCAAAATGAGGTTTAACCCGGAGAAAAGCAGCTTCGGAGTCCGAGCGGGCGAATTCCTTGGTTTTTATCTAACCGAACGAGGGATTGAAGCTGACCCGAAGAAATGTCGGGCATTCTTGGAATTCCCTTCTCCAAACTCGAAAAAATCACTACAATCTCTGAACGGAATGTTGATGTCGTTATCTCGTTTCGTGGCCAAATCGACACAACATGCTCTTCGTCTCTTCAACCTCTTACGAAAAGAGGCCATGTTCGAGTGGACACACGAATGCGACCAAGCCCCCGGTCATCTAAAAAAACACTGTCTCAACCAGCGGTTCTGTCCAGACCAAATAAAAGGGAAACACTTTACTTATATTTGGCTGTGGCATCCGAGGCCGTAAGCGCCACTCTCATTAGAGAAACATCTGAGGGGCAAATATCCATATACTTCACAAGTAAGGCACTTCAAGGCCCTGAAATTAAATACCAACAAATAGAGAAAGTGGCTTTGGCTTTGATCAACACCGCCCAAACACTAAGACAGTACTTCCTGGCGCACACCATTATAGTGCGAATCGAACAACCAATTAAACAGTTGCTCGAGCGCCCCGATATGGCGGGAAGAATGCTTTGATGGTCGCTCGAACTATCCGAATTCTACATCAAGTACGAAGAGAGAAAAGCACTAAAATCTCAAGCTTTAGCAGACTTCGTGGCCGAAATGACTTTCGCTGAACCCATTCCCCACAACGCCTGGAAATGGACCATTTACATAGATGCAGCGTCCAACTCCACAGGAAGCGAAACTGGCATAATTCTAGAGAATGAGGAGGACATATTGATCGAAGTCTCTCTTGTCCTGTCATTCCAAACATCCAACAACCAGGCAGAATACGAGGCCCTTCTCGCCGGATTGACACTATCCGAAGACGTTGGGGAAGAGGAAATAGAAATCTTCACTGATTCCCAACTCATCACATCTCAAGTAAACGGGGGGTACCAAGTCAAAAATGACAAATTAGCTGAGTATCTAGCGTTGGTACGAAGAAAGATCGTCAGGTTTAAATCAGCTAAGGTAAGACACGTGCCTCGTGAACATAACACGCGGGCAGACGTCCAATCTAAACTAGCAAGCACCCAGAAAAAGGAGGAAATAAATCCGTCATCCAAGAGATCTTACCCCGACCAAGCACTGAGAAACCCGACGATGTGCGCGGAATCCATGCGATCAGAGACAGCAACTGCTGGATGACCCCGATATATAAATACCTTACAAACGACAAACTACCTAGCGACCCAAAAGAGGCCGCTACAATTCAAAGAAGCGCATGCTCGTACGTCCTCTACGAAGATAAGCTGTATAGGCGAGGACCATCCCTCCCCCTGCTTAAATGCGTTGAGGAAACAAGGGTCCCACGCATATTACGGGAAATCCAAGAACTTCCAAGAATTTGTCATAAGACTAGGAACAGTTCAGCATTTCACATCCGTCGAGCATCTCCAGACGAACAGGCAAGCAGAGGCCGTAAATAGAGTCATCTTAAGAGGCCTCAAATGAAGGCTCGACGAGATCAAAAAGAGATGGGATGAGGAATTGCACAGTGTACTCTAGGCATACCGAACCACTCCTCACTCGACCATCAGGGAAACTTCATTCCGACTGGCATACGTGACAGAAGCAATAATTCTCATTGAAATTCATGAGCCTGTGAGACGAACAGAAACTCCGCTCAACGAAGAGATGAATAATTAAGCCCTTAGGGAAGAGCTAGATCTGTTCGAAGAAATCCGAACAGGCACTGCCCTCTGAGAGGTCTCATTTAAACAAAAAATCGATATACGATACGACTGAAAAGTCATCAAACAAGATTTGAAAATAGACAGTTTGGTACTCAAAACAAATCACAAAGATTCTCGCGAGGGCAAATTGGCAGCAAACTGGGAAG
Organism: Vicia villosa; assembly: GCF_029867415.1. Lineage (NCBI taxonomy): Eukaryota > Viridiplantae > Streptophyta > Magnoliopsida > Fabales > Fabaceae > Vicia > Vicia villosa. Next base: position 54,264,065 of record NC_081186.1, read on the forward strand.
GCCCATACTGAGTCCGAGCAAACACGGAGAATGGGGCTTACTACTTAGAAAACCTATAGGGGAAGAACTTGCTTGACCTTGGAATGCTGAAAAGCTAAAACAATATTACATCTAAGACCAAACAGCCTCCTGTTAGGCAAGGCTCACGGTCACAGGTGCGGCCCAGGTATAGCCTAACACCTCATGTTGAAACGAAAAGACAAGATTCAGCTCTTTTAAACGAGCGGCCACTTGATCCTTCAGGGGACACTTAAGTCAAGAATCCCCCGTCGTAACTGTACCAAAAATGGTAGAACACCCTGCTCGCAAATGGACTGTTCACGCCGTGAAACCCAAACTCCAAATTAATAGAACCCGAGATTCACCCCAGCCAGGCACACAAACCCGGAAACTCGATCAAGTTCCCCTCACTTGACGAACACATATATACATTCGAGCAAATCCCCTCTATCCTACAAAAGGTACAAGCAACAACATACACAAATCAAACACGAATATGAAAACAAAAACTTAAGGCGAGTTAAAAGGCCTACGGCCCAGAGATTGTGTCCGACACTAGATCATGAAGGCCAGGCCAATAATTATCTGTTACAATTCCAAAAAGAGGGAGCATACCCCCTCACCAAAAGTCTCAAAATAAATGGCACGCAGGCCAGAACACTAAACAAACTTTATAAAAGAAAACATTTTCTAACAGCTTCCTCCAACTGCACGGCTGGACTCTCCTGGAGAGGTAACTCATTTGTTCCGCTCATATCTTCAAGGTTTGGAGGAAGTATAATTTTAACATCAACCACCTGATGAAGAGGCCCGGTTGTCATACCCCAATTTTTTACCCTATGATCATACATCGTTCGCATATCAATCTGTAGCAACCTGCCCTAAAAATTTATAACTTAGAGAGCCGCCACCTATTCTGAAGGGCAAATATGAAACCCTACGCAGTTTAGAGATCGGGGTAAGATACTATATTCAGGTCGAGGGAAGGTGTTAGGCACCCTCAACCCTTTCCTAAAGGCTAACATCTCAAAGATAAAGGTTTATGGCAAAAGATAAAGAAAGATGACAGACAGTTAATAGAGTTGAAAGGCTAATTATATGAACACGATTAGAGTTTGGAAGAGGGGGACTCGCCTTGTTGCCAAGTGCCTACGTACCTCCTTATGGAGGATCAGAGTCTACGTAGTTCGGGGACAGGGTTGTACGCCTTGGAATTAGAATTTGTTGTTTGAAGGCTTTTTGAATGGCCTATCGTAGTTTGTGATTTGAAAGGCATTTTGAGTTGCTTAGGATAAAAATCCGTAGTGTCGTGGTTTAGTGTTTTAAGTGTTTTAGATTTGGGCGTACAACCCTGATTTAATTTTGCACTATTAACCGCAACGATCAATAGATTCGATCGCCATAGTTAACAGATTTGACATTGTAATGTTACCAATTTTAATCAATTAATTTGATTATTACTAATAACGAATTAGGATATTTTCATAATAGATTTCTTAGTAATTAGTTTGTATCATTATCCCTCATAATCGATTGGTTCGATTAAAAATGATAATGAATTAGAATAAGAAAATAGAAAGATTAATCATCGCGACTAATAAGATAGTCGAAACCATTTAATCAAATAGAAATTAATCATATTTTAATTAAATAACATTTTGATTAAAATTCATTATTGACCATAGCGATTAATTAATTTAATCGGAACGAACAACAAATTAGAATTCTTAACATAAATATTATATGTTAAATTATTTTTAAAAAAATAATTATTATCATATAAATAAATATATTAAAAGAATTAATTAAAACATATAATTAATTAAAACTAATCTATGTTTTTAAGGTTATGATTCAGTGTGGCAGTTGGTATGGTACATGGTATGGGGAACAAGTTCTGGACATTGGATTTGGCTGAGTGGAGAACCAAGGGTAAGATCTTGAGGGTTCATGGTATATGGCTTAGATGGGGGCGCATAGGATCACACAGAGAATTTTAGAAAAAATATATGTTTGAGGGGAGGCTCGAACCCATGACCTCCCCCTCATTATAACACAGCTCTTGCCAACCCAACTGGACTCAATGCGCGTTAATGAAACACATTCAACAAAATATATAAAAAATCAAGAAATAGAAGGAAACGCGCGCGCGAAATTTTAAACAAACCAATAACGCCGGGACACATCATCATCGTCCCCAAACTAACCTGTAAAACTCTGTTAGTTTAGCTACGAATTTGCTAGGTTTTTGTTCGTAGCCCAGCAACCTGAAAAAATAGCGAACAGCACATCCCCTCTCATAAATGTTTCGCGACCCATCAGAACCCCTCGTCTGAAGCATACGAACCCAAAGGTGCCTCTAATTTGCCCTGATTTTACCTCTACCAAAAAACCCCAAATCAAAACCCATAAACCCTAACTTGGTTAACAATGGTAAACCATACCAAGAGTGCCCAGAAGTTCAATTAAAGATCCAGACACGTTCACAACAATCATGCCAATCATAATATGCGAACAAATTAACATGAAAATGCATATATTATCGCCCTCGATCCAAAATTCAGAACGACATACCTTGGTTGAATGGAGGTTAATCCGGGGGTGCTGAATTCGTTTGATGGTCCCTATAGATTCAAAGAGTCCCAAGGAATGTATAGCAATGCTTTAAAGCTCTTGATAGTCTCCAATTCTTCAAATCCGAATCTTGGTTTTGAGTGAATTTTTGAGTTCTTGAGCTTGTGCCTCCGATCCAGATCTTCCACCCCTAATCCATTGCTCTGTGTTGTATACTTATAGAGGAACAAAATTAGGTCAACAAAGAGAGCCCAAAGCCTTTGCATCCAATCTTGCCATATTTGAGAATTTGATTTTATTTCTTGAATAGAAACTTTCTTTTTTTGGCCAAAATTTGTGTTGATCTTTCTTCAATCAATATGCACGAAAATTATATTATATTTGTCATTAATATTGATTGGAATCAATCTATATGTACTTATTTAACAAAATATTTGATTTTTCACTTAATTAAATCATTAAAAATGAGATAAAAATCATATTAAATCAAATAATAAGTCAAATTTCGTGGCATATGGTTTTGGGCATGCTAGTGACTTGTGGACCAAGATTGCATCATAATACCATAGGCCCATTTGTAAAATTTTCCAATTTGAACCTCCTTACTTCACATTTTGCCTCCAAAAATTGCTCAACTTTGATCAAGCATATCTCACTCAATTTTTAAGCTATGAGGGAGTTCTAATACTTTTTGGAAACCTCAAGGAGTCCTCTACAAGCCACTTTGGAATATATTTTGCATTTGGAGCTTTTATCTTGATCATATCCTCTTTGACAAAAAACTGCTTTTGGAGGATGCCTGAAAATGACCTGTAATCTTTTGCACTGTATCTCTCAAATGAATCATTTCTAGCCTTGGCTTGTGAGAGACAAAGTTGTAGAGAATCCAATTTCCTTCAAAATAGGATTTGAGTGGGGAATTTTTGATGTTCCATGTGAAAGTTATGCCCAGTCAAAGTTGGGTTGACTTTCTCCTAAGAAACCCTAATTTGAACTTTTTTGTATTTGTTCATCTCAGAGTTTCTATTAATGGAATCATGATCAATCTTTGATCAAATGATGGTTATGCACCTCTATACCTGATGTTTAACCAATGATCATAGGTTCGAATCATGCTTTGATTGTAGTTGACCTTCAGGTTTGAATCAGTTGACTGTGGATCTTGGGATTGTTTGAGCAAGGCTTTGGAATTGAATCTTGAACTTTGAATTATTGTAAATGGAATATGGAAGGCAAATTTTGGGGTATGACAGCTGACCCTGTTCAATCTTCTTGAAACTGAAGAGGTAGAAGATGATCGGACACTGAAATGCCCTGAAATTTGCTTACGTAGGGAAGGAGTTCTGTGGGAGATGGATTTATAGATTCCACCTGTTTGCCTGGTGGGGCATTTGTCTAAAGCATATGCTTTTTAGACCTGGATCATTGGATTGTATCTGAGGAGAGAGGAAGTAATGTCTTACATAAGACTACTTGAAGAGGTTCCTGAATAGGGTATATCGAAGGTTGATGCGAAGAAGCTTAGGCTTTGAACAATGCTTGGGAAGAATGTCTTGGAGAAGACTAACTGAGGAGTTCTTTAAAAGAACTAAGTGTGTCTTAGAAAAGATTGGATAAACGTTTTGAGAAGGCTACCTAGAAAGGCATGATATGTCTTAAATAAGACTCACCTAGAAAGGCTCCTAAAAAGATATGAAACGTCTTAAGCAGGACTACCTAGACAGATTATGGTACGTCTTAAACAGGACTCACCTGGAAAGGCTCTTAGATAGGATACGGGATATCTTAAACAAGACTTACCTAGAGAGGTTCCTATGAAGGGAACGATATGTTTTAAACAAAACTATCTAGAAAGATTTCTATAAAGGGAACGATATGTTTTAAACAAAACTACCTAGAAAGATTCCTATAAAGGGAACGATATGTTTTAAACAAAACTACCTAGAAAGATTCCTATAAAGGGCATGATACGTTTTAAACAAAACTACCTATAAAGGTTCCTATAAAGGATATGGTATGTTTTAAACAAAACTACCTATAAAGGTTCCTATAAAAGACACGATATGTTTTAAACAAAACTACCTCGAAAGGTTCCTATAAAGGTCGTGAGACGTTTTAAACAAAACTACCTAGAAAGATTCCTATAAAGGCTATGAAATATTTTAAACAAAACTACCTAGAAAGGTTCCTATAAAGGTCGTGGAATGTTTTAAACAAAACTACCTAGAAAAGGTCAGGATATGTCTTACACAAGACTGCTTGGAAAGGTTAGGATAATTGTCTTGGACAAGACTACCTGGAGAGGTAAGAAATTCTTTGATTGCTTCTGGTTTGTCTTTGAAGAAAGACTTGGAATGAGGTATTAGAATTGTATCTGTTAAGATTGAATCGTTGATACGATCGTATTTGCACTGTAATTGGATGATAACATCCTTTTGATTATGAAGTGACCTGAAAAGGCAGCGTTAGTTTTATGCAATGTCATGATGCATGTGTCATGTAATGAGATTCTCAAAATAAATGAGAATTATGCATGTATGCTGATCCCACACTGCGGGATGTAAATAGTGTGCACGTGGGAAGATCAATTACGCAACAATGCTCCTTGGGTGATACTAGTGTGACTTCCCGAATATCCGAAATTGTGAGACATGCCCCTTTATCTGAAGGAGGGACCTTTAGAGAGAACTCGAGTTTCACCATGTCTTGCCTGATATGCATTGCCCCAGTGTTTGAATTCTTGAAAGATATGCCCCTAGTTAATAGGATCCTTGATTGTATGCCCCTATTTTAGGAAAACCCTCTGGATGTGGTTTCCCCATTCAAGAGTCTTTATCAGGAATGATCGTCTTTGATTAGACCAATTTTGAGGTCTCCTTGATGCTAAGTGTTTATTTGAATGTGAAGCAGATGCTTTTCAGAATGAGTCATGCGTTTAGGTCGCATCCTGACGGACAGTGACTTGCTGAGTACTCAGAATGAGATGATGTCTTCTATAAGACTACCTGAAGAGGTCCTTGGAAAGAATGGGAAATTGTCTTAAACAAGATTGCGCTTCAAACAAAGCTCAAAGGGAAGTGTTTGTGCAGAGGGTCAAAAATATTCCTATAGAGGATAAAGACTGTTTTAAGGAATGTGGGGTTTTACACAAAACTTAGGAAAAAACATCTTGAAGAAGATCACCCTAGAAAGGATGGTGAACTGTCTTAGAAAAGACTCTGTACTTTAAACAAAGTTTGACAAGGTTCTTGAAAGCATAAGAGAAGTTTGAATATGTCTTAAAAGACTAACTGAAAAAAGTTAAGAGATGTCTTACAGAAGACTACCTAGAAAAGGTTCTTGGAAATGAATATGTCTTAGAGAAGACTGTCTGAAAGGGTTTGAAAATAGAAAGGATAGGAAGATGGGTCTGTAAAAGACTGTCTGAAAAAGGCTCCTGGAAAGGGTAAAAAGTATTTGAACATGTCTTAGAGAAGACTATATGGACACATTGAGAAATATCCTAAAAAGGTTCCTGAAAGGATGTGAGAGTGGCATTGACACCATCTGATACTGAGTGACCTTTGCAACGTGCCCCCGGGTAATGGGCTTGCCCCATGGGCTATTCAGCGTCTGAGAGAGATTCTATGGATCTTGATTAGATTTGCCCCATGTAAATGGTGTAATGACGAGTTATGCCATGTGTACACATTAGCCATCCCAGTCATGCGTAAGAGATGTTTCTTCTTTTGACAAGATTTTAAAACTACTTCGTCAGTCAGTAGGATTTTTAACCATTAGCCATGCCCCATGCAACTTCTCCCTGATGTTTAAACATCTGAATACACATAGACAAGTATACTTTATAATGAAATTCATAAGATGCGAATGCATATGTCTGTCTTGAAAGTTTAAAAACATTTTTGAGTAAAACAAAGTTTTTTTAGTAAGAAAGTGATATCAACTCAAGAGTTATAGTGGACCTTAAGGAGTCGGGATACCTTTTGGTAACAGTATGCTTTCGAACTAACCATGCTTCAGTTAGGACTTTTAAGGGTTGTAACGTGGCCTGGTTCACGGTTTAAAGAAACAAAAGATAGAGGCTCAAAGTTTATTTGTACCCATCCCAATCTTCGTGATGTTCTCCAGTCCTATGCTCAGTTAGCTATGCATTTAGTCTCCAAAAGAATTAGGGAATTATGACATTGACATGATGGTTCAAAAACCAAAGGTTTATCTGCAAAGGCAGTCATTCTCCTTTTTTGTAATATCTTCCTTTTGTCGAGGATATGTGGTGACCTCTTTTCGACTTTGTTATCCTTAACTTTTGCCTGAACTGTTCATTTTAAAACTACAGTCAGCGGGATGCCCCAATTTTGCCTAAGTCTCCTTAATAGGTTTTGACTTAGCAGGCCCTTGCATTGCTTTCTTTTTCTTTGCGGACATTGACTGCCGGACTTAATGATGACGGAGAACCATCGGTGATTATGTTCAAAGGAACAACTTGGAATAATTAAGTTAACTGAGCAGCTACCCTATCCCCGGTTATGTATTAAGGGTTTTATTTTATATGAAGGAAAACTCCTACTTCTTTAGGCTCAAAAGGGTTGACAAGGGATTAACATCCTTATATCTCCATTATTTGGGAATCGAAACAATGCCTGTACATCGTCAACACGGTCTGTTCGAAAGCGTAATGTATGAAATCGTGGCATCGTTTTCGTCATTCTCCCGCTAAAGGTGCACGACTTTAACGAGAGTTGAATATCACAAAGAAGAAAACCAAGTAAAAACACCGTTTTAAATATAGTGAGAACACTAGGAATAAATCAAGACAAACGTAAGCAATGCATTAATGATTTTTTGAAAAGTACATAGCATATGTCGTAAGACTAATGTTTAAACAAACAGAAAGAAATTGCAAATGAAATCAAAACTAATGGTCTAAGAAATCCTCATTCTAGCCACCTATGGTTTTAGACTTGTGAGGATCTTCGAACTCAATGAGCCCTTCTTCAATCAAATCTTGGATCTTGTGCTTCAACGGCCCACAATCCTCTGTATCATGACCAGGACTATCTGAATGATAAGCGCACCTAGCATGATGCTTGTACCCAGGAGCGGGGTTAGCTGGAGCTGAGTATGGAGGAAGCAGAGTTACCAGGTTCTGGCTGAGCAGACGTTGCAAAGCTTGAGACAATGGCATGTACAACAGAGTGAATGATCATTTTGGCTTGGACCTCCAAGTGCGTTGGCCACCCTGTTGCTTTTGCTAATCCATTGATCTCTTCTGCTGAAATCTTGTTGGATAATATGGTCGGGATGTTAGGTTATCCTTCCCAATGGTCCCTTGTTCTGGAGATAGAAAAGGAATCTTCTCTTAATGTCATGAAAATGATGTGTATGCCATGCATGATATGTATGATATCTTTTTTCTTTCTTTTTTTTTTGAATAAAATATGATGCAAGAATGCCCCTGATGTATGATGAATGGAAAAAGAAATAATAAAAAAAAAATGATCAACACATATATATATATACATATAGCACATAATCACATAAGTTCATAGGTTCGACGTAGCGGCTCTCGGGAGCCAACCTTTTTATAGGGGGGTTCTAGAAGGTCTCATGGGTTCGTTCGTAGCCTCCGAGACTTTTTTGTCTCTTCGGATTTTAGAACAACTCATTTTATCCATGAGGTTCGAATTTTTGGGATAGGTTCTCGGAGAGATCAGCCAAGTATCCAGTCCTGCCCTCAACAAAGTCAAGCCTCGTTTTGGACATTTCCGAATACTCAACCCACTCCGAGTGGAGTTATCAATGAGACTCGTAGGCGATTCATGTCCCCTATTGATCTCAAAGTTAACTCCCACACTTAGGTTTTTAACAACAATGTAATATACCCAACAGTATAACCAACAACAATTATATCAACAACAATAAAAATAAATAAGCAAATATTTATTTAAATTACAGTAAAAATAAATAAATAAAATTACTGTAAATAGATAAAGATGTAGATAAATAAATAAATGAATTTAAATTTGAATATTAAAAAACTAACCTCAAAGTCCAGCCGCTTGTAATAAAAAATACAGTAACAGCAAATATTTAAATAGACAGGTATTTATTTACACTAATGTAAACAACTGAAATTATAAATAAATAAATAAAAATAAAAATTTAAATATTTATAAAAATAAACAAACCCTAAAAGTGGCGGATTTGCCAAACCCTAAAAAGTTTGCCAAAAACCTAAATAGCTTGCCACAAACCTAAACCCTGCCAAAACCTATAGGAGTATAGTAATTCACCATTAAGTGTGTCCCCAGCAGAGTCGCCAGCTGTAGCAACCTGCCCTAAAAATTTATAACTTAGAGAGCCGCCACCTATTCTGAAGGGCGAATAGGAAACCCTACGCAGTTTAGAGATCGGGGTAAGATACTATATTCAGGTCGAGGGAAGGTGTTAGGCACCCTCAACCCTTTCCTAAAGGCTAACATCTCAAAGATAAAGGTTTATGGAAAAAGATAAAGAAAGATGACAGACAGTTAATAGAGTTGAAAGGCTAATTATATGAACATGATTAGAGTTTGGAAGAGGGGGACTCGCCTTGTTGCCAAGTGCCTACGTACCTCCTTATGGAGGATCAGAGTCTACGTAGTTCGGGGACAGGGTTGTACGCCTTGGAATTAGAATTTGCTGTTTGAAGGCTTTTTGAATGGCCTATCGTAATTTGTGATTTGAAAGGCATTTTGAGTTGCTTAGGATAAAAATCCGTAGTGTCGTGGTTTAGTGTTTTAGATTTGGGCGTACAACCCTGATTTAATTTTGCACTATTAACCGCAACGATCAATAGATTCGATCGCCATAGTTAACAGATTTGACATTGTACCGTTACCAATTTTAATCAATTAATTTGATTATTACTAATAACGAATTAGGATATTTTCATAATAGATTTCTTAGTAATTAGTTTGTATCATTATCCCTCATAATCGATTGGTTCGATTAAAAATGATAATGAATTAGAATAAGAAAATAGAAAGATTAATCATCGCGACTAATAAGATAGTCGAAACCATTTAATCAAATAGAAATTAATCATATTTTAATTAAATAACATTTTGATTAAAATTCATTATTGACCATAGCGATTAATTAATTTAATCGGAACGAACAACAAATTAGAATTCTTAACATAAATATTATATGTTAAATTATTTTTAAAAAAATAATTATTATCATATAAATAAATATACTAAAAGAATTAATTAAAACATATAATTAATTAAAACTAATCTATGTTTTTAAGGTTATGATTCAGTGTGGCAGTTGGTATGGTACATGGTATGGGGAACAAGTTCTGGACATTGGATTTGGCTGAGTGGAGAACCAAGGGTAAGATCTTGAGGGTTCATGGTATATGGCTTAGATGGGGGCGCATAGGATCACACAGAGAATTTTAGAAAAAATATATGTTTGAGGGGAGGCTCGAACCCATGACCTCCCCCTCATTATAACACAGCTCTTGCCAACCCAACTGGACTCAATGCGCGTTAATGAAACACATTCAACAAAATATATAAAAAATCAAGAAATAGAAGGAAACGCGCGCGGTCGAAATTTTAAACAAACCAATAACGCCGGGACACATCATCATCGTCCCCAAACTAACCTGTAAAACTCTGTTAGTTTAGCTACGAATTTGCTAGGTTTTTGTTCGTAGCCCAGCAACCTGAAAAAATAGCGAACAGCACATCCCCTCTCATAAATGTTTCGCGACCCATCAGAACCCCTCGTCTGAAGCATACGAACCCAAAGGTGCCTCTAATTTGCCCTGATTTTACCTCTACCAAAAAACCCCAAATCAAAACCCATAAACCCTAACTTGGTTAACAATGGTAAACCATACCAAGAGTGCCCAGAAGTTCAATTAAAGATCCAGACACGTTCACAACAATCATGCCAATCATAATATGCGAACAAATTAACATGAAAATGCATATATTATCGCCCTCGATCCAAAATTCAGAACGACATACCTTGGTTGAATGGAGGTTAATCCGGGGGTGCTGAATTCGTGTGATGGTCCCTATAGATTCAAAGAGTCCCAAGGAATGTATAGCAATGCTTTAAAGCTCTTGATAGTCTCCAATTCTTCAAATCCGAATCTTGGTTTTGAGTGAATTTTTGAGTTCTTGAGCTTGTGCCTCCGATCCAGATCTTCCACCCCTAATCCATTGCTCTGTGTTGTATACTTATAGAGGAACAAAATTAGGTCAACAAAGAGAGCCCAAAGCCTTTGCATCCAATCTTGCCATATTTGAGAATTTGATTTTATTTCTTGAATAGAAACTTTCTTTTTTTGGCCAAAATTTGTGTTGATCTTTCTTCAATCAATATGCACGAAAATTATATTATATTTGTCATTAATATTGATTGGAATCAATCTATATGTACTTATTTAACAAAATATTTGATTTTTCACTTAATTAAATCATTAAAAATGAGATAAAAATCATATTAAATCAAATAATAAGTCAAATTTCGTGGCATATGGTTTTGGGCATGCTAGTGACTTGTGGACCAAGATTGCATCATAATACCATAGGCCCATTTGTAAAATTTTCCAATTTGAACCTCCTTACTTCACATTTTGCCTCCAAAAATTGCTCAACTTTGATCAAGCATATCTCACTCAATTTTTAAGCTATGAGGGAGTTCTAATACTTTTTGGAAACCTCAAGGAGTCCACTACAAGCCACTTTGGAATATATTTTGCATTTGGAGCTTTTATCTTAATCATATCCTCTTTGACAAAAAACTGCTTTTGGAGGATGCCTGAAAATGACCTGTAATCTTTTGCACTGTATCTCTCAAATGAATCATTTCTAGCCTTGGCTTGTGAGAGACAAAGTTGTAGAGAATCCAATTTCCTTCAAAATAGGCTTTGAGTGGGGAATTTTTGATGTTCCATGTGAAAGTTATGCCCAGTCAAAGTTGGGTTGACTTTCTCCTAAGAAACCCTAATTTGAACTTTTTGTATTTGTTCATCTCTGAGTTTCTATTAATGGAATCATGATCAATCTTTGATCAAATGATGGTTATGCACCTCTATACCTGATGTTTGACCAATGATCATAGGTTTGAATCATGCTTTGATTGTTGTTGACCTTCAGGTTTGAATCAGTTGACTGTGGATCTTGGGATTGTTTGAGCAAGGCTTTGGAATTGAATCTTGAACTTTGAATTATTGTAAATGGAATATGGAAGGCAAATTTTGGGGTATGACACAATCATCAATCAAGAGTTTCATCTTAAAACTCCATTTGTGGTGTTATGCTCAATTCATCTGCAAGGGAACCATCGAGCACCAATGTTTTTTAGTTTGTATATGTTTTACTAACCAAAATACCAAAAATATTGCCTTGTGCTTTTGTATGTTTGTGTTTTGTAGGTACCAAGTCAAAATATCCATCAAAAAGGCATTTTTCAGCATTCTTCAGCAAGCAATCGATTTGCATAAGAGTGAAATCGACTGCACTCACTTGTTTTGCACCAGATTGGCATTCTGTCTCCTGTGCAATCGATTTCCATAAGAGTGCAATCGATTGCACCAACTGTTTCTGCACCATATTTGTTTCTATCATCAGTGCACAAGACAACAATCGATTTGCATAACTGCTTTTGCCCCAGATTTTGCCTTTTTCAGCAGTGCAAATCGATTTGCATAAGGTGTAAATCGATTGCACCAATGCGAAATTGGAAAAATGAAGGCAATTTTCAGATTTTGAGGAGTGTGGGGTGAAGCTTCTAGATTGCCCAAGCAATTCCCTACATCATTTTGATAAGTCTTATCATGTACCTTCATTTGATAACATACACACCATTGGATCATAATTTTGGCTCCAAATTCATTTACCAAACCTAATTTCATTTACCAAACCTAATTTCATTTACCTAACCTAATTTCATTTACCAAGCCTAACTCAAAACTACCACTAATCCCAAGCCTAAATCATATAAATAGACGCATTCACCTCTTCATTCAACAAGCTTTGAAAGCCAAAGAAACTCTTACCTTTTCTCTCCTCATCCTTTCCAAACCTCTCACTCAAAGTTCATTTCCATAGAATTAGTAAGATTCACCTTGAATCGTAATAATTTTGAACTAAACCTTCATTATTTCACTCTTTTCTTTATTTGTTCATCATCAATTATGGAAGATCAAAACATTTGTGGTTGTGTTCTTCAAGTAGACTCAAAGTTTGTGAAAGAAGTGGTAATTCTCTTGATCCATTCCATAATCAAAGATGTGATCAGTTGTTTTGTGTGTGTGATGCACCTTTGGTGCTACATTGATGCTATCTTCTTGCTTATTTGATGTATTTTTGTGCTCAGGTTGATACAAGATTGCAAGGTGTTTGGTTTTATGCTTAAACACGTTTTACTCCTTTTGATTGTTGTTTTTTTTTGAAAAAATGCATAGTGCAATCAATTTCTCTCTGTGTGCAATCAATTGCACAGTTGAAAAACTGCGTAGATTTTGAAAATTGAAGAAGGAGAAATCGATTGCACTCTTATAGCAATCGTTTGCTTGTTAAGAAGAATGTGTTTTTTGCCTTTTTTGAGTTTGTTTTGGTTCTAACTCTTCTTCTACTTCCTTCTTTTGTTTTTTTCTTTGAATCACAAGTTTAGAGGTCTAATTCCTCTCCAATGTCAATGGACTTAGGGCGTCGATAGGATGCAAATCCGAATCCGCAATATTAAGTTATTGAACTTGAAGATGGAAGGAACTTTTGAATGTAGTTCCATCTTTTATTTCTTTTTATTTTGATCGATGAAAGTCTTTAATATCTTGAGAATTCTTATGGATTCTTGATAAAGACGAGATCGCTACCTATTTTCTTTTCATGCGGTATTGCTTTCGGAGAGTGATCTATATATCACTTCTCTCGCATGCATTAGCACATAAATTGTTGACCGGCCTCGTTGTAGGGTGATTTCTACATAAATCACTTGGTGATCTGCTTAATATAGCGCAACATTTCGTGTCCCGAATAAAAAGATCCAATATGGCAGAGAATTGTATGCGGTTGATTTAAGACTTATGGAAGTTTGTCATGTAGTCGCTACGATTTTATCAAGCTTCTGATAAACTTCCATTGAATTTAAATACGAGAACATCCTTCACTCACCATCGATCTTCATGACTAACACTTTGATGATATACTTGACAAGTTTCAAGATGGTCATCTTTAACAACTAACAATTAACTTTAATTTCCGCCCTTTATTATATTGTCCTTTATATTTCTCGCTTTATGCTTTATTTTATCATTCATCATGTTTATGTTTCCACTATTTTCTCTTTGTCCATTTGGACGCTTTGTTTATGTTTCCGCTATTTTCTCTTTGTCCATTTGGACGCTTTGTTTATGTTTCCGCTATTTTCTCTTTGTCCATTTGGACGCTTAGTTTATGTTTCCCCTATTTTCTCTTTGTCCATTTGGACGTTTTATTTCCGTTATTTTCTTTTTGTCCATTTGGACCATACTCTATTTTTGTGCTAAAACATTAATAAACAACTTAAAATCTAAAAAACACTTAAGGCCCTATGGACTATTGGTTACTATCCCGAGCATTTTGGAGACCTGGACTTGTTGGACTTAGTACCTATGGACCCTGTTATGCTGCCGTTATGCTGCTATTATTCTGTTTATTATTCTGTCTGGCATTGGATTGTTGTCTGTTTGTGTGTGCATGTATTTCCTCGAAATCCCTTGATGGTTAATTCCAAGGCGTCGTGATAAGGATTTTACCCAAAAACAGCCGTTACTCTGCCCAATTTTCGTCAGAATTTTAATGTGCTTAATGCAAAGTGGTGCTAAAAATAATAAGTTCATCTGGATCCCCAAGTGGTAATGCGTTGGTTTAGTGTTGGTAGTCCAAAGGATGAGAAATCTACCTTGACTCTTAATGTCAAGTGTTGACTTCTTTTTTGTTAGATCGTTCTTTCCTTAGATTTTATTTTATGCTCTAGGATAGTCCCTTCATCTCCTCCCCTTCTAAGATTTTTAAAATCTTCTCCCTTTTTACAAAATCTTCTTATGTTTGCAACCTTTTTATATATCTTTCTTTAAAAATATCTTTTTCCCTTGGTGGTATTTTCCTTCAAAGTTTAGACACGATTAATTGTTGTAGTGGGTTGCGATACCCCACGATTTTGAGATTGATTGATATGATGGAGTCTTTTCCACGTGAGAGAGCCAGTGGCATACTCATTGATTTTCATCCGAGTTGGAGCCCTTCTTTCATTTGTGATGCAAAGAATCCATTTGTTCTCATGATCAAGATCAATGGCTGGGTATTCTCTTCGACGATGATAAAGTGTTTATTCCTTTTAAAAACCTTTTCCCATTTAAGCGGAACTACATTAGCTCTAACTTCTCCATTGCACCGAGGAGGTATGTAGGCACAAGATATAATGTCTTGCCGAGCTTGTTTTAAAAATTAAGCAAACCTTTCTTTTGCACACACCACACATATTTTCAAAAAGGTTCCTATGGAGTACCACAGATATGAGGGATGCTTAAAATATTCCCCTTGTATAATCAACACCCGTACCTAAGATCTCTCTTTTTGTTTTTTTTTAAACAAATTTGGGTTTTATTTCTTTCTTTTCCCATTTCCTTTGGAAACAATAAAGCGTGGTGGCGACTTTCACTAAAATAATGAGTCGAGTCAACCAATGGCTTCGTTCTCAGATTTTCCCCGCCCTCGACCACCAATTCAATGCCTGGATTCATAAGCTTCAATTGAGTAATGGTGGACTGGTAGGTATCCTGGGAAGTGGCAAGGAAATCATCCTCGAGCACTCGAAGATGCCCAATCAAGTCCGCCCGGGTAACAAGGGCACTCTCCTCGTCAGTTTCATCCTCGATAGAAGTCATAGAGCGACTAAGGACAGATTCCCAAACTGCAGGCGCTTGAAGAGCATTTCTGAGAGTCTTCACCAGGAGGGCATACTCGAAACCAAGGCTAACCCAAGCAGAATACTCATCACTAAGTTCTTTTGCCTTGGCCTCTAGCTGAGAATCCTTCAGTTTGAGATCCTCATCTCTTTCGGACAACACCATCTTGTGGTCCTCCTCCAAAGTCAGTACCTTCTGCTTGTAGTCTTCAGCTATCTTGAAGAGCATTTCACATGAGTTAGGGGGAACATCTGAGTACATCATTGCCGTCTCTAGGACCCTCATAACGGCAGTAGCATCCTGAGCCAAGGACTTCTTCTTATTAGTCACTACCATCCCATCTAAGTGGAGAGATTCTACCCTATGCAAGGTAAGGGAGGGCCCTCCTTGGAAAAAGTTCCTCTGAATAAAATAGGTGGGGAGAAGATACAGGTCGGGGGAATCATCTATGGTCAGGCCCACATTCTCCGTCGGGGCTGGTCAGGACCGCTTCCGAGAGACCAGAGCATCGGGATCATCCACGGAGGCCGGAGAAGAGCATTGAACAGGAAGAGGAAGCAAATCATTCTATTGATTAACAACAGGGGAAGGCGACTGAGCACCCGCAGGGGAGGAAGAAGAACCTCCAGACCCCGTGCCTAGAGCACGACATTGACCAGTCGGCTTTTTCCCCTTTCTTTGATTTGACTTTTGCAGCAGCGGCCTTGAAGATCTGATCTTGTCTGGTCGCCATAGCCCCTACAAAACATGATATCACATGTCAGCAAGATAATAAAACGAGGATATGAACACATTACGAAAAGATGAAAAACAATAAAGTACCCAGGAGAGTCATGGCTTCCTCCGTAGTCCCACAATCCACCAATTCTTGACAGCTGATATATCGTGCATCTACGTCAAATTCCCTATCTTCAGTAAATATAGGTTTCCCAACCTTATCTACTTTCTGAACTAGGGAGAAACTAGACACAATGCCGACCAGCTTCTGATAATTGGCCCAGTCATCAGCCATCAAATCCACCCGTCGGGTGATAAATTGATTCGTACTATATTTAAAGTGGTCCCTCGACCAATGAAACCTAAACCTACCCCTCAACCTCGTCCTCGGATCCCAAATCTCGTTCAAAATCGGCTTGCCTGCTACTAAAGCAGGCATAGCAGTAAGCAACAAAAGAGATTTGGAAATATTGATTCGGGAATTATCGTCCTCAGAGATGGAGAGATGCCATTCAACAGTTTCTACGGTTTCGAACTTTGGATTGAATGAGCAAAAAGTAAACAAAGATATAGAAAGTAAAAGAATAAACACATTCTTAAAAGAGAAAGAACTTATCAGGAATGTAAATATATTCACTCTTCACAAACATACAATTACCAACCCATTATACTCAACCTACGATACTCATCTATGTTATCACGTATCTCTCACATAAGTGTCAATCTCTAGAGCATAAACGAGATCATCTCACAACTAAGGTTATCTCTAACGCGAAGTCGCAAGAACATCTGTATTCTCGCGTCGGCGATCTCTCGCGCGCCGCTCAAACACGAAAGCATTAAGTACAGATACCCACAATGAATGCTAGCTCTAAATCTATCTCTAGAGTTCAGAACCAACAGATTATCATCCTAGATAAGGATTCAAGAAGTTTATCTCTAAAGCAACCCAAATCCCCAGCATAGAGCAAAAATCCAGAACAACATCAATACAGATTTGTAAAGCAAGTTAAACATAACATTATAATCGGTAAATATACATAAGATTCGAGTAACTATACAAACAAACCCAACACAAAGAAATACACAGAGAATAGAAGAGATAAACCAAATATCTCTTGGGTTGTCAGCTCTAGTTGATGAGAAATCCACCTCCAATCTTCCAAGTGCATGACCCGGTGTTGTTTTCTAAGTCAATCCTACTCTAAGAATGAAGTTGATGGTGTTGGACTCAAAAATACCCAGCCCATAACCTAAAAATGTGATTTTTCCCCTTTTTAACAAGTCTGAAAATTCGCAGGTCCGCTTAGCAGCACAGAGTCCGCTTAGTGGAGTGTGCTAAAAATCAGATTTTGTTTTCGCTATAACTCGAGAACCGTAACTCCGAATTGCGCCCGGTTCGAAGCGTTGGAAAGCTTATTAAATTCTCTATCCAATAATGAATGAATGGAAACCAAAATGATGATTTTGGTCATCCTTATTTTGAGTCTATGGAAGTCCGCTTGACGGTGGCTAAGCGGGCTTGCACCAAAACTGCAAAATCGAAGCATTGCCTTTGAGACTTTATTCCTCAAGGCTCCAATAAGCATGAATACCTATAAAAACAAAGGAAAAACTATCCAATGGTATAAAAGTATATGAAAATACAAATATTCACAAAGTATACGTATTTATACACAAACGGGGAATTATTCAAACGGTATTAACAAAAGTATCGATAAGTGCCACTATTTACATTCACAAAATAAGTATATTTTGGCACTTATCACCCGCATGTCCAATGATGGAACTTGTAGAAAGACTGAATCTATTGTTAGAACAAGATTTGTTCTGATCAATATTCTTGTTTTGATGATAACAATGTATATAAATTTTGTATAAGATAATGTGGTACTCTAATCCTTTACATTTTCCAATTCAGGAATTATATAAGGAGTACGCACAATTCAGCGCCAGAAGCACTGACTCAGAAGGTTCAAGTATGCAACATCAGAACATGCTCTCGCAAGACATCAAAAGATGGTCAAGCAGAATCAGAACATGGCCTATGAAGCATCAGAAGAACATGAGATCAGAAGCAGAAGCACTGAAGTTCTTATGGTATCACGCTAAAGCACTTCAAAGTCAGAAGACAAGAAGATGCTCTGCACCAAGCTGTTTAACTCTGATTATTCAAACGTTGTATCCACAAATATCAGACCAGAAGCAAGTACAAGATGACAGGCTACTCTGACTGGCAAAAGGAACGTTAGAAGCTACAAAAGGCAAAGTCAGTAGAAGCAGTAAAACCAAGGCTCGAGGTAGTTGACAAAAGAGTGAAACATTAAATGCAGAGCTGTACGGAACACGCAACGCATTAAATGCTCCCAACGGTCATCTTCTCAAACGCCTATAAATAGAAGTTCTGATGAGAAGCTGAATACATAACTCTTGCGCAAAATACAGAAACACTGTCAATTTGAAAAGCTCTCAAACTTCATCTTCAACCTCACTTCACTTGTAATATCTTACTGAGATTTAAGCTTAGAACTTAAGAGAAATATCACAGTTGTGATTATAGCTTTCTAAGAAGCATTTGAATACTCTTGTAAACATTTTATTTTACATTGATTTGTAAAAGGTTCCTAGAGTGATCAAGTTGTGATCAGTAGACTCTAGAAGACTTAGAAGTTTCTAAGTGTTGATTTCCTAGAGTGATCAAGGTGTGATCAGTATACTCTAGAAGACTTAGAGTGTTTCTAAGTGGACAACCATTGTAATCAAGATTGATTAGTGGATTAAATCCTCAGTTGAGGTAAATCACTCTAAGGGGGTGGACTGGAGTAGTTTCGTTAACAACGAACCAGGATAAAAATATTGTGTTCATTATTTTTATCTTAAGAGTTTTTAAAGTCACACTTATTCAAACCCCCCCTTTCTAAGTGTTTTTCTATCCTTCATCTATGGCCGCCTTTTTCTGAGGGCGGAGAAGATAATATCGTGATTTAAAGTGTTTCAAGGAGTCAGAAAACGGTTTGAAAAGCTTCTTAGCTTGCTTCAGAGAAACCCAACCGAACCGACTAGACCGAGTAACCTGGCGCTGGACATGGAAGTAATAGAACAAGAGTGAGACCGTCTTATCAATTTGGAGATAGTCACAAGTTAGCTCGAAAGCCCTCAAGAAAGCCATCGAGTTCGGATGAAGCTGGCTCGGCGCAAGCTCCAGGTGATTGAAAACTGAAATCTGAAAGTCTGTAAAGGGTAGACGGAGGCCCATCTCTCAGAAGACAACCACATACATAGGGATACGGTCGGGCTCATACTTGTCACAAACCCTCTCATCCTCATCAGGAACAGACACAATCCAGTCGTTATCTGCCTGAGTCTCACCCACGTGGCCCCCGACCACAGTATGGACATCCGAGAGATCCGAAGAAAAAAGGGATTCGGTCTCAAGCACCTCGTCGGCCGCCCAATCTTCTACAAGAAACCCTTGCTCGATGGGAGGTGTAACCGAAGAAGAAGCTGAAGTAGAGTCAAGAACATCATCACCGTGAGTTTGAGCCATACCAACCTGAAAAGCAGAGGAAACCAGTGAATTCGATGATAAAATCAAATCCATACTTCCACCGCTGATTAAGTGAAAGGGCGCAATTGGTCAGGGGACAATATCCCCGACCAGACCCTTACTCGAAAGAGTGAACGGCCCAACCAGTTCCCATAATTAGGTTTATGAGACACACAGAACCCTAATATGAAAACCCCGATTCTGGTGGAAGATAACTGTAACACCGCTAATAAAAGTCCAGATTCTGATCAAAATCAACCGGGAAAGCCGTGACATATGACAGGAACACACGCAGTAATCCAAATAAGAAGGCTCTAAACTAAAAATCCCAGAAAAGAGGCCGTAACCACCATCCTTAAACAAGGATACAAGGCCTGATCCTCGCCGGCAATAATGTAGAAAATTGAATCATCGCCGCGAACCACCAACATTATACTAAAAGCTTCAGTAAAGGCATGGTTCGACTGACCTATTTACATGCATGTTTATCCCCAAACTACACTAATTCATAGAAACAGGGACGAAAACGAGTATACTTACTTGAAATCCCAAGAAGTTGTAGATAATAGGAAGGAAACAGCGAAATTGTTGGGAACAGCGACGATGAAGAACATCGTCAATACCAGGAGAATGAACGGATAGAAGAAAAGATTTCAAATAACTCACATGTTTAGCATTTATAGAACATCTAAAAAAGAAACCATGCATGTGACGTTGTCATACCCCAAAATTTTCCCATTATATTTAATCATATTTCAGTCCATCTGACTTTCAAATGCTCAAAGATCTCCAATTGCTCAAAGCTACCTACCTCCTAAACGAATGCCTTTGAACTAGGGTTTTGATCTTCTCAAAGAGAAATCAACTTCAGATACCTCAAGTGGACTCCATGGCCTCTCATATGCTCAAAAGGGTCTTCATGCCAAGATTCAAACTCTGATTCACAAGATTGCCTAGACAAAAGCTCAAATAGTCAACAATCAACTAGTTTGACCTAAAAGTCAACTGTGGTCAAAGTACAGTCAAAATTCCTGATTTTTGGTAAACATCCTTATTTTGAAGTATCATTCATCATGTGATCAAGGATTGATCATGATTCATCAAGGAAAGCTCTAAAATCATCAAAACTCAAACTTTCTAAATTAGGGTTTTTTGGACCTAAAGTCAACTGAACTTTGACCAGCCATAACTTTCACATGGAACATCATAAATTTTCCATCCAAAGCTCAACTTGAAGGAAATTAAATTCTCTACAACTTTGCTCTCACATGCCAAGGCTAAAAATGCACCATTTGGGAGATATGGGCCAATACATTACAGGTCCTCCAAAAAGTCAATAAAAACACCTTTTGGGTCAAAGCTCATAACTTGAACATGGTAGACTCAACTGAGATAAAACCAAAAGGATCTTTTAGAGGACTCTTTGAGATTTCTAGAAAGTGTGAGGACACCTCCACATGACCAAAATTGAAGGAGATATGAAGTGTACAAGTTGGGCGATTCTAAGAAAAGGCACAAAGGGCAAAGTGGAGAATTTTGGAGATTTGGACTAATGGACCTAAGTTTTGGGTTCTAATCACACATATGATCCATAAAAGGGCCTATAAAGTCATATTTATATTTTTGGCATTTTATTTCTATTTATTTGAATTTTATTCATTTAAATGGCAAATAAATCAAGTAAAAAACTAAAAATAATGAATTAAATCATGAGACTTTATTTTGGATCATGTGAAAGCCCAAGAAACACCATGGGGACCAAGGAATTTCGTTCTACATAATTTTGGATTTATTTTATTTTATTTGTTTTGATTATTATCTATTTAAAATCAAAATAAATCAAATAAATACCAAATAAATGCATGGCTTGTGATTGCAATCAAGAGATTCATCAAAGAATAATCTTGAGGGCCAAGGAAAATAATTGAAGTTGATTGATACACAATTGAACTCAAAATAGCAAGTTTTCAATCAAAATATTTTCTCTTCCAAATCAAATATTTTCTTGATCCAATCTTGTTGATTCTCTCCAAACTTTTGACCTAATTCAAACCCTTATATATACACAATATATGCGGCCACAAAAGGGGACGAAAATTTGAAGAGAACACAAGGGTTTCAAAGTTGCCAAAATATCAAAGAAAGTGCAAATTTTCGTATTCTTGATTCAAGCATTTTCAAGGCCAAGTAACCATCCAATTTCTTTCCCAAGGTAATATAGGGTAAGGCTACATAGTTAATAGCATGTAAGAATGCATATATTTCACGTTCCATGTTTGACATATTCATGCATGGTTTTTGATTTTCGTCGTTCTCTATACATCGTGTTTTAACATGTTATGATGATGGATTTAAGCTTATAGCATGTGTTAAAGAAGATTTGAGCCATTAAACGGAATCTTGGAGTCCTATATCACCACTCACCATTGTTAGGGCACAAGTGGGGTGTGTGTTCGTTTTCATGGATGTAGTGGCTTTTGGACTAAAGCGAGCCCATATTCGTGATCAGAGGCCTGAGTTCATACGATCTGGGCATTTATTTGGTTTGGCTAACACCTTTTTGTTGAGTCTCTAACGTTTTGCAGAATTGAAGGGAAATCCGCAGGTAAATGCGTGGATAGATTCGCAGGTGAATCCGCAAGGCTGGAGGAAGGGGATGATGAATAGTGACATGGGAATTGTTGGCTGCACGCGTGGCTGATTCATGTGACGCTATTGGTCAGTCAAACAACCACAAACTCTCTTCCCACTTCTGATTGGCCGTGCGCGTAATGGAAGGCCCCACTTTGACTTGTTTCTTTATTATTTTATTTGTGTATTTTTATAATTTGAATTGATAACTTGACAAGAAGAATTTGCAGCGCCTTTGGTAGAGGAAAGGGGTGTGTCACCATCAGTACATGGGTTCGATCCCCACACAACACACTTTATTTTTCCAAATTTCTGCTTCAATAGATCCAATGCAAAGACTATGGTGCATCTTCATTCATCACCCTTAGATCTTCCAGCATCCAGATCTAACATACCAGGATTGAAGGACCATCATGGACCACCAGAGGCTCATCACACCCAATCTGAGCTAAGTTTTTATTTTTATTTTTTTAATTACATGAAGGTTTTTTTATTTTCTTTTTTCTCTTCTTCTATTATAATTTCTTTTTTTATTTATTTTTATTTAACAAATTAGTTTTATATGATAATTTTATACTCATTTATTATTTAATCATAAACTCGATTTTTCCACAATTTTTTCAGAATTGTTTTTTTTAAAACAATAAAAACTATTATTTTTGTATATACTTTTAAATTTTGTTAACTTCGATCCATTTATAAACCCTGGTAGCCTTAGGTTTACTGGTAGGTGTTGCCTATTAACCCTGTTTAACTTTTGACTCATTCAGGGCTTGCCTTTTGCCATGCCCTTTTTGTTTGCCTAAATTACTATTATTTTTATTTTTTGATCTGCCACGTTATAATTGTTGAGATCACTCATGCACTAACATTTTTCTTCATTGTGCCCAATTTTCAGGGTTAATCCAAGATCTTTCAGCCACGCGCCTCGCCATACCAAAAAAGCTAAGTTTTTATTTAACATCATTTTATTTTTATCTTGCCTTTGAATTAAAATAGGGTTTGCCTCCATAGTTAATGGATCTGTAATACACTAACCCCTATTATTTTTTTGTTTAATTCTCAGATGTTCAGAGTCAATCGAAGGTTCGAGGAAGATCCATGCTAAAGATAAAGATAATTAAATTAACTATTCATATCTCTTATTTTCTGCTTTTATTCCCCTTTCCCCGCAGGTGTTTATTGTAATAGCGTAGGACTTTTAATTTCTGCCTTTACTTTTTGCTTATTTTAAACCGCGTGGTTAGTAATTTAGGGAGTGCGAACCTGAAATTAATCTAGAATCACCTAATTACAAGATAAATATCATCGAAGTTAACCACGTGATTGTGCACCCACACACCTTTAGGGTAATCCCTTTGGTTTCCTTGTTGCCTTATTACTGTTGCCTTGTTGCCTTCAAAATTGTTAAATAGTCAAGTCCCTCGATTTCGAGGATACCTAAAGCAAATGTTGCCTTAAAGTTATTGAAACTCCCTCGAGGTTGCCATATAAATGATGATATGTCCCTATTGCTAAGGTATCCTCGCCTGTTGCCTAAAAATTAATGACTATTATATCCTTCCCTTAGACTACCTGCCCTCTTTATGGTAGGGACAGTCTTGTGGCGAACGATAACTCGATGACCCTTCAATATCCAATTGAAAGACTTCCTGCCCTCTCATGGTATGGATAGATCCTTTCGTCCGAAAGACTAAAAGAACAAATTTCAAAACTTAGAGTAGTTGCTACTAATTGCTTGCTCTAAATTCAAAATCTCTTTTTCCATTTCATTTTCAAATATTTTCAAAAGGCTACGCTTATTTACAAGCTAAAGTCCTAAAACAAAATTCTTTTTCCATACTTCAAACATTTCAAACAATTCAAAAGTGAGCTAAGCAATTAAGAACCCATGGATAACCATGGATGCAAAGGGTGCCTTACACCTTCCCTTTGTATAACTTACCCCCCGAACTCAATCTCTTTCAAAAAGGTTTTTTCTGTTCTTTAAGCCTTTCTATTAAATTGGATAAAATAAAAGTCGGTGGCGACTCTTGCTATCCGCAACATTTCAAATAAAGTCAGTTCACTGTATTACAGACGTACACGCGTAGGTTAAGTAAGGGTCATCATCAACCCTAAGATGCTAATTACTAGAGTAGCCATCATCACACATTTAATGCTACACGAGACCCTACACGAGCACGCGTGCATGCTAACTGTTCACATCATATCACCTGTTCGTCTCCTCGGCATCCCGATACACCACTTCTTCATTGCTCGCTCGCCCGGTTCCTTTACCCCGTCTCCCCGGATGTTAACGCTCGAATACTCTAAGTCATTACTTCCACACATGAGAGCAACGACTTGGGGGGGCTCCTTTTCTGGGATGACTAAATAATCCTATTTGGCCCAATCGACTATAGAGGCCCAATAAGCATTAGGCCCAATCCATAAGGGGTACAAAGGATCGAGCTACCTCCGGATACAAGTACGTTGGATTAGCCGAGCACGTTGAGCCACCGTCCTTGCCAACGACTAGTTCCTCTGCTCGGATAGTCCGAGGCCTATTCAAACGACCTCCTATATTCTGGTCCCTGGATTTACGCCCAAGCCCATTATTATAGGATTTCCGGTCCATAACCAAGTATAAATAACCCCCTAGACCTAGGGGGAAAGGTATTCCTTTTTCCCTCACAAAACTTGCATACTTTTTGTTGTACCTTTGCTCTCTTCCTTACTTTGGCATCGCAGTGCCTTGCGGGTACAACGCCCCTTTTTTCTCTCAACCACCGCTGAAGATTCTGACGTTGCTGCTGGCCCACTCATTCTGATCACCCCGCATCAGTAAATTTCAATCCAACGGTTGATTTTAGAAAACATTTATATATATATATATATATATATATATATATATATATATATATATATATATATAAGGAGAGATCGAATTACACTTGAAGAGTTACACCACAAGTTACACTCGCTCATAACTTTATTTCGAATAAATATTTTTTAAAGTTAACCGTTAGATTGAAACACATTATCATATAGATCATATCTATAAAGTTTGAAATTATTCTATAATGATTTACTATGTCATTGAATTACATCAAAATTAAGGTTATATGAGAGTTCATTTTAAGGTTAATCTTTGGATATCTAAATGGTATAGCAAATCGTTATAGATTAATCTCAAACTTTATAGGTATGATCTATATGATAGTATGTTTCAATCCAACGGTTGATTTTAAAAAATATTTATCCGACACAAAGTTATTGAGCGAGTGTAACTCAGGGTGTAACTCTGCAGGTGTAATTTGATCCCTCCTATATATAAGGAGAGATCGAATTACACTTGAAGAGTTACACCACAAATATATATATATATATATATATATATATATATATATATATATATATATATAACAATTGTTATCTTATTTTTACATATTTGCTATCTTATGTACTTATTTTTGCTACATATTTGTTATGAATATTAATAATTGGCTTATATAGGGAGAAATTATTATTAATAAAACAAATATGAGTATTTAAAATTCATAACAATTTCTACATAAGTACTTTAACTTCAACGTATATTAATAATAATAATAATAATAATAATAATAATAATAATAATAATAGTAAATATAATAATAATAATTATTATTATTTCAAATAAATTAAAATAAAAATAAATAAAACAATGCCAAGCACAATGACAATAATATTACTAAGCTTAATGGATTATACATCTTATAAGCATTCAAATGTATACGAAACAAAATAATTTACTAATATTTGCAATCAAACATGTTTGAAAATCGCAATAATACATATTGAATGTGAATCCCTAAAACAAAATTAAACAAGAAAAGTTATAGACAAGTTCTTCTCTTAATATGAATTTATAAAAGAGAAGTGTTACATACTAAGAAGATGGTTTATACAAAATGAAATTCTTACATTCATATGAAATGTCAAACTTGAGTTTTCGTATAAAACATCGTCTTAATATTTATCAATTCTCTTAATTTTCGTAAAGTGGAGAAAGTAATTAGAAGATTCAAACTCATATATAATGTTCTTATGAAAGATGCTACAAATTTAAGGAGAAAATTTAGATACAATTTTGTAAGTGTGGTTTATATTTTTTTCAAATAAAAATATGATTAGTGTATAATTTATTCCTACACATAGACAAGTTTCTCCTATTTTCACTCCTTAAACGATATTTAAATACATTGTCATATTTTTTTTAAAAAAAATATATAAACCACACATAAGGATGTATGTAAATTTTCTCCTAAATTTAAATAGCTTAAACACGAATAACTACAAAGCAAGTATTCTAATTCTAATTTAAATACAAAATCAATTTGTTTTCAATTTTATGGATCAATGATTAACAAACTAATCACTATCTAAATAACAATCATTAAGTTGGTCTAACAAACTTGATCTATAAAATAGAATTACTATGACAAAGTGCTAATACATCTCAAGTGATTTACATTCAAATCTTAATATGCTAATACATCTCAAGTGGGTTATTTTCAAATATTATGCCTGTTTTCAAAACCTAATAATTATAGTTAAATTTTCCAAAAAAAAAAATTAATCATATATTTTCTAGCAAAAACAAAGTCTATTTCCTATAATGTTGCAATGAAAATAGATAAATAGACATACATTATAATCCAAATCATTAAGATAATAAAACACTTTATTTTGAATAAAAATATTCTAAAAATTACACATTTTTATTTTTAATACAAAATTTGAATTTATATCAACCTTTGAAATAAATAAATGAGAAAAACAAGAAGCCAATGTAAGAAAAAATTTCAAAAAGAAAAATTACGGGTAAGAAATGGTTTAAATTCATGGCAATTTGTACAAAAGTACTAAAACTTCAATGTATAATAATAGTATTAATAATTATTATTATTATTTTAAAGAAATTAAAAAATTTATTATTAACAAACAAAAGATCCTTCAAGTACAAGAAGTACTTTGAAGACTACAACACGGTAAAACTCCAATCTGAAATTAACACCGAATAAAATAACAGACAAGCCTCAACAACACAACACCTAAATAGAGACTAACTTATATAATTCGAAATACATTGGATAGGATTAAGCATCCAAAGATGATAATCAACCGTAAAACCCATAAAATAAGATTTCAACCACCAGTACGATTGAAGCTTAACCTTTTCAACAATTGTCATCACCGACAAACGCGAATTCTGAAAGATCCGTTGATTACACGCTTTCCAAATTCCCTACATAGCTGCTATCCAAATGACATGCAAGACAATACGATACTCCTTATCCTCCCCTGCCAAAGCCACAAAATAGTCATGATGGTGCTTGAAAGACCGACACAAAATCAAGCCACCCTGCTAGGATCGGCCAAACAATATTAAAATACGGACAACGGACAAAAATATGATCCATATTCTCAGTCTCCATACAACCATTAGAATAGGTTTGATTCTCCTCCGCTAAAATATTACGCCACATCAAATTATCCTTTTTCGGTAATCTATTACAAAATAACCGCCAAATAAAAATATTTACCTTTAGGGAGACCACTTTCGACCACCAAACCTGAGAACCACATAACAACTAACACTACAAGAAAACAACACCTTAGCGTCGGTCACAAGCCGTCGCTAACATCCTTAAAACCGACGTTAATAGATGTGAGCGTCGGCTTAGCGGTGGGGTCGGGACCGTCGCTAAACACCTCAAAGCTAACAGTAGCGTAAGGTCGTCGCTACGGTAGCGTCGGCTATAAGTAACGCTAAGTGGTCACTACTCGTTGTCCATATGCTTATACCCATAACTTTAGCGTCGGCCCTAACCATCGCTAATATATGCCACGTGGCGCCATATGGTTGGGTGTTCCCTTTGACCAACATTACATGTTGTCTATAGCGTCGGCTCCGTGGCGTCGCAACATGATGCCACGTGTTTCTTTATGATAGCATAATTGCCAATTTGAGGTTCTACGTTTTAATAGTAGCGTCGGCTGAAGCCGACGCTTTTATTTTTTTATTTTTTTTTGACCCAATTTTTGCAAAAATATGTTTTTTTTGTCTAATCAGTTTTGGTTACACCTGAATATTATAAAATATGTCAAACTAATTTTGATTGCACCTATAAATTATAAAATATGATACAATAATATAATTTAATCGTTTTGAAATAAAAGTAATAAATTGTAATCTAAAATCCATATCAACATAAAAATCATATACTCATACGATTCAACATCAGAACAATACATCATGTTCATAAATAGGTGTACCAAAACAAACAGCCTATTCAACATTACTTATAACACAATCTTATACTCATACGAGTTTACTTATACATGCCAAGGTGTACCAAAATAAGTTTACTTATAAGTCAAACTAGACATAAGAAAATCATAACACAATCTAGACATAAATCAACTCTATTGATCCTGATCATGACCATCAGCAGCAACATCTTCCTCATCCTCCTCTTCCTCCTGCAACATTAAAAAAAACAATGTATAATTAATAGAGTGAGAGGAAAATCTAACAGTATTAATCTTCCCATACTTGAATTTTAACAAAATAAACTTTATTATATAGAGTCAGAACTTGACATTAATTCAACAAAATGAAGGAGTACAATATTCAATAAAGTGTTGCAAGAATCAATGCAGTATTAGAAATGTATAAGAATGTTTCAAAATATGTGATCATCTAAAGTTTAATCAATATGGTAGAGAAAATAAAATGTATAAGAATGTTTTGTCATGCTTATGGTTCTCTTATATGCAGACTTGTTCGAGATACTCATAAACTAGGTGCAAACATTGTTCTCATTCAGGTGTGCATAATAAAACCCTGGATGCTCCCAGCACTGTTTTTTCAACTAATTTCCATGTGTTTGGATAATCTTAACGATGCGTGACTCATTTCAGGAACTCTTTAAAGGTTATTACTTCTGTCAGGCACAAAGAGAGGATTTCATTCAAATATCTAAGCCCTATAAGGACCATCCTACAATTACAAGGTAAACAAAGGAAAATGTGGTTCCTGTTGTTTGCTTCTCAACCAGAGGAATATGGTGCTGTTTAAGGGACATAAGAATGTTTAAGGGACAGAAGAATGATGGATATTTAGTTTTGTATTCTTTGAGCTTTTGTTTGTAGTGAATGTTTCAATGTGTATAATGTAGGATGCAAAAACTTGCGAAAGAGTTAGTTGTGGTCATACCAGTTAGCTTCTGAATATGCTTACTAAAAAAAGTATTCAAACCAGTATAAACTATGAAAGAAATGAAAGTAAAAGGAATAGTAAAAGTACCAAATAATCATAATGAGAATGTTCACTCGAAGTAGAAGGTCGACCCGCCTGACGAGACTGGAACATATCAAACATTTTCCTAAGATCTTCAAATTGTTTTGCCAATTCATCTGTCCGCGCATTAGCTCGTGCAGCTTCTTCACGTGCTGCAGCAGCTTCAGCTCTGGCAACCTCAATGGCTTGGTTATCTGCCTCTCTATTGGGGTTTGTAATTGACACTTGTGTCAAGAAGCTCACTCCATATCTTACGTTGCGCGCCAATTGTGCAGCTCCATAACACCGCCCCCGTGTTTTACCTCCGGTAGTTTCTTTCCACATTTGTATTCTTGTTGATCCATCGACATCATCACCACTTTGTGTGGCTTGTGTAACACTACTCGCGTAGGTTTCCTGTACAACATAAGATGAATGTGTCAAAGATAATGTTCCATAATTATAACACTTTGATCAAAGATAATGTGTCATTTTGATCAAAGATAATTAAAATTTAAAAACAGTCGACTCAATAAGTGGCTAATTAAAGGCAGCTTTTAACTACTATTCTCCCGTCTTCAAGTGATTGCACTAAAGAACTTTCACTACTCCAAAGATAACTAAATACGGCATGTGTGAATGTTGAAATATAAAATGCATGAAATAATTTGATTGATTAATTGGTGAATGTGAGAAAAACACAATAAAGAGTATTGATCGATTTAAACTTCTCAGAATTTATTTCAAATGAAACTCAAGTTGATCATAAATGATCAATGATAAGGAGATAAATAAAGATAAATTAAAACATAGTTAATCTTGGTTCACCACCTTAATTCAGAGTTACCTTTTATCCTTTTACACAAAGATATTTTCACATGTAATCCCCAATTTCATTGAAATTAATCATATCAGTCCAGCCCATTAAGATGATAACAAAAAAAACTCATCGCTATCGATGTCAAACGCTGCGTTGTAGGGCAAACAAATCGGGAAAACGGTGTGTGTGGTGCCCTATACTATACAAAACCAGCAACTAGCATAGTAGAAGAGAGAGTGTGTGACTTTGTTGAAGAGAAGAATCAAGATGGCGCCAATCATCCAAAGCACTCAACCCTGGGTCGAGAAATAGTAACAACCACTTTCTCTTCAATTCAATTTCAATTTTCTTTCTCTAATTTCCATTTTTCCCATATCTAATTTCTCTCCAATTTCTATCAGTCGCCCAAAGCAAGTGAAAGACGTTGCTCACCAAGAAGAAGTAGTCTGAGTACTCACCAACACTCTCAAAAATGTGCTTAAGATCCTATGCTGCTTACTTGTTTGACAGTGTGACAGTGTACTCACCAAGTGAAAGACGTTGACAGTATTTGTTTGACAGTGTGGCTGGGTGTTATTCTCTGCCTACTTGAAACAAATTTTAGAGCTGCTGTTGATGTTTTTCCAAAAATGCAGATTATGGCATTGCATCTATTATTACTTCCATTGGATGACTTAATAAACAAAAGTAACTAACGTATAGTTCATTTAATTTTTGTTGACTTAATATAATAATAGTTTTTCATAATGTATTTTCTTCCTAGTCACAAATTTAGCAACTTCAAAATGAAAATGAAACTAATAGGTCTCATGCAACTTCATAATGTATTTTCTTCCTAGTCACAAATTCAGCAACTTCAAAACGAAAATGAAACTAACAATTTACATGTGTTTTCGCTACACGCTCGTCAACCCACTCCCCATTCTTCTTTTTGTGGGTGGCAATGAAGAGCTCATCCGGATGTGCGGGTCGCTTGAGTTTTTTAGCCTATAATTAAAGATAATATATATGGTCACAATGTATATTGAATATAATTATATTAAAGGATTTCAATAACAAATATAATACATACCAATTCAAGTGCAACATCATGGTGAGCTATACGACCAGACGTATGGACTGCCTCACCTCTACTTGATGATCGATTAATCTTATTTTGTTTGGAGACATCCTTGAACTTTTTTGTCTCCCACTTTGCAAGAAGAAACTCCCATGTATCTACACCCATCCAAGGCGGCTTGCGCGCCTGATCTTTAGCCTTTTGCAATATATCACGCAGTCGTGCAACACACCTTTGATGAAACAAGCCTTCCATTTTAGCATCATCGCAACGGTCCCAGCTTACAAGCGACTGACAAAATATACAAATAATAAATGAAACTCCACAATATACATTATAATCAAAATACTAAAAAAGAAATTACATGTCTTACTTTAAACGTGTTGAACCATTCCTTTCTCTCGGCTTGTCTTTCATCACGTTTAAGCTCACTATAATTATAAAAAGTACCCCGTTAAAGCTTTACTATAACTTTTCTGCACATTTCGGCAACAAGGTTGCCTGGACTTAACCTATGAGGCAAAGGAAAAATGTTTGTTAATTAAAACACATATGTAACACGCAAAGCAATCCATTCACGTCAATTTTAGACATTTCTTCACCTCACAAAGCACCAACAACAGCAATGTAAATGTTCTGAAAAGAGGCTATATTAAACTGACAGTTAGCATTATGAAAAAAGGCTATATTAATTATTAGTTTTAACAGCCACCTTCTATTCTATTTTCACAGAAAAAATCTTGTATATCATTCATTATTAGTTTTAACAATTTAAACACCTCTTCTATTCTATCCAATTTATTAAAATCATTTCACCTTGAAAGGGACTACTGTTACTGGAAAAATTGTGTGGAGAAACCTATTGGTATTTTGAGTATGCCAATTTCAATGTTACTGGTAGTAAGCCTATGGGAATTACAATATGGGTTATTACTTTTACCTCTGTTAAGAATACACTTTCTAGGTTTTTATGGCTTCTAAATACACTAAGATTGAGATGAAAAATTAAGCACTGATACAAAAACAAAATCAAAATTCTAAACATTGAATCAAAGTAATTAAACAGAACTCATAATCATAGTTATTGTAACATTTAAGAAACTGTAGGTTAAATGCATATTCAGATTCTATTAAATCAAAATTCTAAACATTGAATCAAAGTAATTAAACAGAACTCATAATCATAGTTATACTTTATACTAATTAAACAGAACTCATAATCATAGTTATACTCTACTAACATAGATCTTCGGTCGCTGCCCATCATCTTGTTCTTGTTGTTCCTCGTTAGAAAGTGCTTGGTCCCCCTCTTCTTGAACGTCCTCTTCCGAGGTGTGATGGGGAGGACTTTGCAAAACATGATGAGTTTATCCTGGGGTAGGAATGAATCTGAATTCCTCGGAAGTCGGGATTGATGGTTGAGGTTGATCAATAGGTGGCGGTGTTGGGTTTGTCTGAACTAGTGGTGGTGTTGGGTTTGTATGAGTCGTTGATGCAGGCTGCGAAGGTGGCGGTGTTGGATTTTTCCTAGTCTTTGATGGAGGGTGCAAAAATGGTGGTGTTGGATTTGTATGAATCGGTGGTGGAGGCTGAGTAGGTGGTGGTGTTGGTTTTGTCTGAATCGGTGGTGGAGGCTGAGTAAGTGGTGGTGTTGGTTTTGTCTGAATCGATGGTGAAGGCTGAGTAGGAAGTGGTGTTTTAGTTGTCTGAATCGGTGGTGGATGTTTTTTCTGAGTATGTGGTGGCGGTGGGTTCTTTGAACCAGGTTTCCCATGCACCATGCGAGAATTCTTTATAGCAATACTCCCAGGTGGAATTTGTCGTTGACGACATAACCTATCAACAAAACTTTTTTACACAATTGACATTATCAATAACATTAGCAAAAATGCATCAAAAAATATTAAATTGCAAAGAAACGAACTAGTGAAGGTTAAGCCATCTTACTTATTTGTGCTTGATGGTGCTTTTCTCTTTCCGTTTTGTCCAGTCATTTGAATAGAAGCTAACAATAAAGCTGCCAACAATAAAAATTTATATATAACATTTTCACATATCACATCAATAGTATACACTCAGTACATCAGATCATTATTATAATTTATATGACCCAGAAATAGAGTGACTATAATTTAATATGAAAACACAAATCCTAAATTAAGAGATATCTAGTATGAAACAAGTAAAAGGAATCTAGCATATATATACAAGTTTATCAATCAGAAGTGATGAACACAGTGCAACACTGAAGAATGGTGGGAGTGATGAACAAAAGCATCAAATATAAAATAAGTTATAAAATACTAGTAACATAGATTACAAGTCAACATAGATATTGAAATTGATAAAATCATAAGATAAAGTACTAGTAACATAGAATACAAGTCAATAAAGAAACACAAGATAAAATGTTCTCTCAATCTTGAGTCATTGGTTCAGTTGTCATTGTTATCTCGACGTCGCCATCAATTAACCCCCCATCAGCTAAACCACGTATTTGTTCAACTTCTGTAATAGGCACAATCGGTAACATTTCACCAGATTGATAAGGAATTTCATCCCCGGTGTTGTCTATCTCAACATAACCCCTTGGTTTTGTGGTGATTGCTGCACACCATCCACGCATATTTCTACACGTTTCTGGATAAGGGACATAATACACTTGTTTTGCTTCTTGTGCAAGAATGAATGGGTCATACTGACGATATCGCTTATTCATCTTAATGTCAACAATATTGTACTCAGTAATAACTTTTGTGCCACTATTCTTTGTTGGATCAAACCAATCACAATAAAATAGGGCAATCTTGTTGCTAAAGCCGTTGTATTCCAATTGAAGGATACGTTGGATGATGCCATAAAAATCGTTTTCTCCTCCATTTGTAAGACCTTTAACATATACCCCATAATTAGTAGTCTTTTTACCATGACTCCATTCTTGAGTGTGAAACTTGTACCCATTAACAAAGTATATGTTCCATGATGTTGCCTTCGGATTAGGACCGAGAGCTAATGCCTTCAGGTGTGGACTAGTTGTTCCATTCCTCTCATCATTCACCTAAAAAATACACCTAACCTTAGTTATAGTTTATTGTCAACCACATAATATAAATCGTGAGATAAATACTAACATAGTCCTTTAGCCATGAAGGAAATTGCTCGTGTATAAGACCAGAAGCATCTTCCTCATTGATAGAATGATATTGCATGAACAGTCTGACACCGGCCATAAAATTTATGAGTATATATATGCAAAATGGTTGACATCAACACAATTGTTTTACAAAAATGTACTTACTCGAGATACGGTTTAACCTCGTCACAATTGATTAAGACGTGCACATGAGCAGACTTCCATTCCTTATCAATCACCCAATAGTCACGAGATTTTCCACTAGAACGGCCACATTTGCT
Source organism: Vicia villosa (assembly GCF_029867415.1). Classification (NCBI taxonomy): domain Eukaryota; kingdom Viridiplantae; phylum Streptophyta; class Magnoliopsida; order Fabales; family Fabaceae; genus Vicia; species Vicia villosa. The sequence goes on from NC_081186.1 coordinate 54,299,092, forward strand.
AAAACTTGAAAGTGTAATTGGTTGGGAATTCTCATCATCAGGTTGAGGATCATTCCTTAAACTTGTACTTGGAAACAAACTAAAGGTCTTGAAATAGTGAGAGAAAAAATGAGTAGTTTCACGGTGCAAGTAGGCAGTGCATATTGAACCTTCAACCCTGGCTTTATTTTTCACCGAACGCTTGAAGTCTCCCATCAATCTACACATGAAAAGATTAAAAGATGTTTTTTCATTAACATAATCTACAGAAATTGAACATCATTTACCTTTCAAATGGATACATCCAATGATATTGTACAGGACCACCAAGAATTGCTTCATTAGGTAGGTGAATCGGGAGATGTTCCATTGAGTCAAAGAAACCTGGAGGAAAAATTCTTTCAAGCTTGCATATGATGATGGTAATGTTTTGTTCCAACCTGACAAGGTCTTCCAACTTCAACGTATTACAACACAAGTCTTTGAAAAAACGACTTAACTCAGTTAGTGGCTTCCATATCTCAGGAGGTAAGGAACGAAAAGCAATTGGAAGCAAACACTCCATGAATACATGACAGTCATGGCTTTTCATCCCCTTCATCCTACCCTTGGTGACATCAGCACACCTAGAAAGATTTTAGGCATAACCATCAGGCATTTTTAGTTCCTTAATCCATCTACATACTAATTTTGCCTCTTCGGATGTCAAAGAAAATTTTGCCTTTGGCTTAGCCATCTTCCCATTAGGTAGAGTAACCATCTCTAAATCCCCGCGTAAACAATTAAGAGGTAAATCCAATCTTGCCTTCTCATTTTCCTTTGTTTTTACAGGATCATTCATGACAGTGTAAAACACATTATCAAAAACATTTTTCTCTATGTGCATCACATCAAGGTTGTGCCTTAACAAGTTGTCCTTCCAATATGGAAGATCCTAAAATATACTTATTTTGATCCAATTATGTTGTTTCCCATACCCTGGAAATTTGGTGGCCCAATCACTATCTGTAACTTTTGGAAAATCACGAACTGCTTCCCAGACATCATGGCCAGTAAACATGTATGGTGGTTTTTTTTCTTAATCATGTTTTTTATAAATCTCTTTTTACTTTTCCTAAACGGATGATCCATTGGTAAAAACCTACGATGACAATCAAACCAACAACTTTTTCCACCATATCCTAAGGTGAAAGCATCTGTACTGTCCATGCAATAAGGGCATGCTAATCTACCTTGTGTCCCCCATCCAGACAACATACCATATGCTGGAAAATCATTGATTGTCCACATTAAATGCGCTCTCATTACAAAATTTTGTTGCATAGAGATATCATATGTCACAATGCCATCTCTCCACAAGCGCTGCAAATCATCAATCAAAGGTTGCAAGTAGACATCTATTTTAGCTTTCGGATTGTACGGTCCAGGTACAAGACAAGTCAAAAACATGTATGGTTTGGTCATGCACATTTCGGGTGGGAGATTGTAGGGTGTGACTATTACCAGCCAACATGAATATGGAGTACTAGAGGCTTGAATGTAAGGGGTAAACCCGTCTGTACATAAACCCAATCTTACATTTCTCGGGTCACTAGCATAATCGGGATAAACTTCATCGAAGTGTTTCCATGCTTTTCCATCAGATGGGTGACGTAAAACATTTGGATCACTGGGGTTCTCACGATGCCATCTCATTTGAGATGCAGATTCCTTTGAAGCAAAAAGTCGTTGTAACCTAGGAATGATTGGAAAATAGAACATTCTCTTCACTGCCACATCTTTGTATTTTCCCATTCCACACTTTCGAGGAACATACCTAGCAGCTCCACAAACTCTACATTGAGTTAAAGTGCTATCTTCTTTAAAATATAATAAGCATCCATTCACACAACAATCAATTTTCTCAACCTCTAATCCTAACTTAGACACCAACTTCTTCACTTTGTAATAGTTTTCAGGTAAGCATCCTTTAGTTGGACAAACATCGATTAGCATTTGGGAGAAAAAATTCATGGCCTTTTGAGGAACATGCCAATTAGACATGGCAGCCAACATCTTAACTGAAATAGATAGTCTGGATTCAGAAGCTCCCTCATAAATCGGATGGTTTGCAGAAATCAATTCATCATAAAATCGTTGAGCTTTTTCATTTGGTACCTCACCCTCACTAACTATTTTGTTTTCCATATCAGCATTCACATTTGGGGCATTAACAAATGGTCTGAAAACATAAGAGACCATTTCATTCATTGCATGAAATTATTCTTCATCACCTGTATTATCTCCACCAGCATTCCCACCGCTACTAATATGACCATCAAGGTCCACATTTTGATTCGCTTCTCCATGATCAATCCATGTATAATAGTTGGGCAAAAAACCATATTTGTACAAGTGATGTTTGACCTCATTAGGCGTTCTCAAGAGAATGCAACTGCATTTTACACAAGGACACCTTATCCCCCCCTCGTTTAAAAATTGTGGTCGATTCATGGCTTTAGTGACAAAATCTTCTACTCCACTAACAAATCCATCTTTCAAACCATACCTATCGGAGTTAAATCTATCATACATCCAACTTCGATCCATTTTTTACATTAAAAACAAACATAAGTTTATCTATTTCTCAAAGTACGAAAGATTAAATCCAGGGAATGCTCTCTGCGTCAGAAATGAATACAGCACGTAACTAAAACAATTTGTACATGAAAGCAATTTAAAAAACTACATACTAATCTCTAAAATTGGAAGAAATTAAAAACAGAGTCAAATATATTACACAAGCTTGTATACTAATCTCTTCATATCTATAATGCTGTTCAATACCGATATATAGCCAGCCACCAATAATTCTCTTCTTAGTGTGTATCATAATGGTTAGTTGGCTACAAATCATTAATATTTGGAGGCTACAAGGAACACATATAGAGGGCTTGGTCGGTCACTAGTCATGCTGACCAGAAGAGAAGATAGATAGCAATTGAACAACTCTTCAAAAGAGATAAGTATATGTTTGGACCCACAAACAACTAGTAACAAAAATATGCTATACTGAATATTGAGTTTGAAGTCAACACTCCTATTTATTTTGTTTAAAAGAAAGTCTAGCAACACCTGATTATATAAGGTGGACTATGTTAGAACAAGATTTGTTCTGATCAATATTCTTAGTTTTGATGATAACAATGTATATGAATTTTGTATAAGATAATGTGGTACTCTAATACTATGCAATTTTCATTTCAGGAATTATATAAAGAGTATGCACAAAATCAGCGCAAGAAGCACTGACTTAGAAGGTTCAGCATGCGACATCAGAACATGGTCTGGCAAGACATCAGAAGATGGTCAAGCAGAATCAGAACATGGGTCTATGGAAGCATCAGAAGGACTTGAGATCAGAAGCAGGAGCACTGAAGTTCTCATGGTATCACGCTCAGAAGCACTTCAAGGTCAGAAGACAAGAAGATGCTCTGCACCAAGCTGTTTGACTCTGATGATATTCAAACGTTGTTCACACAAACATCAGATCAGAAGCAAGTACTAGCTGGCAGGCTACGCTGACTGACAAAAGGAACGTTGAAATCTATGAAAGGCAATTTCAGTAGACACAGCGAAAGCAAGGCTCGAGGTAGTTGACAAAAGAATGAAACATTAAATGCAATGTTGTACGGAATACGCAAAGCATTAAATGCTCCCAACGGTCATCTTCTCAAACGCCTATAAATATGAAGTTCTGATGAGAAGCTGAAAAAGTACACTTGCGAAAATATACAGAAACGCTGTCAAATTCAAAAAGCTCTCAAACTTCATCATCAACCTCACTACATTGTTGCTGTAATACTTTAGTGAGATTAAGCTTAAACTTAAGAGAAAATCACAGTTATGATAATAGCTTTATAAGAAGCATTGTAACTCTTAAAATAATTTGTTTACATTAAGTTGAAAGAACTAGTGTGATCAGGTTGTTGATCAGTATACTCTAGAAAGTCTTAGAGGGTATCTAAGCAGATTGTTCCTAGAGTGATCAGGTTGTGATCAGTATACTCTAGAAGACTTAGAAGTTGTCTAAGTGGAAAACCATTGTAATCTTGTGTGATTAGTGGATTAAATCCTCAGGTGAGGTAAATCACTCCAAGGGGGTGGACTGGAGTAGTTTAGTTAACAACGAACCAGGATAAAAATCATTGTGCAAATTGTTTTTATCTTACAAGTTTTAAAGCTACACTTATTCAAACCCCCCTTTCTAAGTGTTTTTCTATCCTTCAATTGGCATCAGAGCGCCGGTTCTAAGGTGCAAGCACTTAACCGTGTTTAGAAAAGATATAGGAAGATAAAAACACTAAGTCAAGATGGTTGAGACTCCACCACCTACATCTACATCTCGCTCAGTTGAGCAATACAATGGAAATCGTAACAATGGTTATACTAGACCGCCAGTATTTGATGGTGAAAACTTTGAATACTGGAAAGATAAACTTGAAAGTTACTTCCTTGGTCTAGATGGTGACTTATGGGATCTTCTGATGGATGGTTACAAACATCCAGTGAACGCTACTGGCGTAAGGCTTACAAGACAAGAAATGAATGATGATCAAAAGAAGCTTTTCAAAAATCATCATAAATGTAGGACTGTTTTGATGAATGCTATCTCTCATGCTGAGTATGAGAAGATATCTAACAGGGAAACTGCCTATGATATATATGAGTCATTGAAAATGACCCATGAAGGAAATGCTCAAGTCAAGGAGACCAAAGCTCTTGCTCTAATCCAGAAATAGGAAGCCTTCAAGATGGAGGACGATGAAAATATTGAGAAGATGTTTTCAAGATTTCAAACGCTAACTGCTTGATTAAGAGTTCTGGACAAAGGCTACACCAAGGCTGATCATGTAAAGAAGATCATCAGAAGCTTGCCCAGAAGATGGGGTCCAATGGTGACTGCATTCAAGATTGCAAAGAATCTGAATGAGGTTTCTTTGGAAGAGCTAATTAGTGCCTTGAGAAGCCATGAGATAGAGCTGGATGCAAATGAGCCTCAGAAGAAAGGTAAGTCTATTGCATTAAAATCTAATTATAAAAAATGCACTAACCCTTTTCAGGCTGAAGAAGTAGATTCTGAAGAATCAGAATCAGAAGAAGAAGATGAACTGTCCATGATCTCCAGAAGGGTAAACCATCTCTGGAAGAGCAATCAAAGGAAGTTCAAGAGCTTCAGAAGTTCAAAGAAGCCTGAAAGAGGAGAATCTTCTGGAGGCAGAAGATCTGACAAGAAGAAGGTCATCTGCTATGAGTGCAATGGACCTGGACACTTCAAGAATAAATGTCCAAAACTTCAGAAGGAGAATCCCAAGAAGAAGTTTCATAAGAAGAAAGGTCTTATGGCAACATGGGATGATTCTGAATCAGAATCAGAATCATACTCTGAAGGAGAGCAAGCAAACCTTGCACTAATGGCCACAGTGGATGATGGATCAGAATCTACATCAGAATCAGATTCTGAAGAGGTATTTTCTGAACTATCTAGAGAAGAGTTAGTTTCCAGTTTAACAGAACTTTTGGAACTCAAGGCTCATCTTAGTATCAAATACAAAAAGCTGAAAAAGCAATTTGAATTTGAAACTAAGAAGCTGGAAGTGGAAAATTCTGAACTGAAGGAAAAAGTTTTAAAATTATCCAAAGATATTGGATCTCCTTCTGAATCATAAAAATCCATTCCTAGTCTCAATCATATTTTGAAAGAATATGACTCGAGCTTCAGAAAGTTCCTATCTAGAAGTATTGGCAGAAGTCATATTGCTTCTATGATATATGGTGTTTCTGGAAACAAAAGGTTTGGTTTTGGCTATGAGGGTGATACCTCACATAAATTTGAACCTGTTGATGATTTGAAAATCACATACAAGCCATTGTATGATCAGTTCAAATATGACCACTCACATGATATTAGGCTCACTTCACATGCACAGAGTTTTCACACTACACACACCAAGAAGCATGTGATACAACCTAAAAGATATCATGCTGCCAAACCTAAAGAATATCATGTTGTTCCTCCTGTTACTTATAATGCTAAACCCAAGTTCAATTAGAACTTGAGGAAAACTAACAAGAAAGGACCCAAGAAATTGTGGGTACCTAAGGAGAAGATAATTTCTGTTGTAGATATCCTTAGCAGCAAAGAAGACAAAGCACAAAATGTCATGGTACCTGGACTCTGGGTGCTCGCGACACATGACGGGAAGAAGGTTTATGTTCCAAGACCTGGTGCTTAAATCTGGTGGAGAAGTCAAGTTTGGAGGAGATCAGAAGAGCAAGATTATTGGCTCTGGAACCATAAGTATTGGTAACTCTCCTTCCATAACTAATGTACTTCTTATAGAAGTATTAGCGCATAACTTATTATCCATAAGTCAATTAAGTGACAATGGTTATGACATAATCTTCAATCAAAAGTCTTGCAAGGCTGTAAGTCAGAAGGATGGCTCAATCCTATTTACAGGCAAGAGAAAGAACAACATTTATAAGATTGATCTTTCAGATCTTGAGAAGCAGAAGGTGACTTGCCTTATGTCTGTTTCTGAAGAGGAATGGGTCTGGCACAGAAGATTAGGACATGCTAGTTTGAGAAAGATTTCTCAGATTAACAAACTAAATCTGGTCAGAGGACTCCCAAATCTGAAATACAAATCAGATGCTCTTTGTGAAGCATGTCAGAAGGGCAAGTTCTCCAGACCTGCATTCAAATCTAAGAATGTTGTCTCTTCCTCAAGGCCGTTAGAACTTCTGCACATTGATCTGTTTGGACCAGTCAAAACAGCATCTGTCAGAGGGAAGAAATATGGATTAGTCATCGTAGATGATTATAGCCGCTGGACATGGGTAAAGTTCTTAAAACACAAGGATGAGTCTCATTCAGTGTTCTTTGAATTCTGCACTCAGATTCAATCTGAGAAGGAGTGCAAAATCATAAAGGTCAGAAGTGATCATGGTGGTGAATTTGAGAACAGATTCTTTGAGGAGTTCTTCAAAGAAAATGGTATTGCCCATGATTTCTCTTGCCCTAGAACTCCACAGCAAAATGGAGTTGTAGAGCGAAAGAATAGGACTCTACAAGAAATGGCCAGAACCATGACCAATGAAACCAATATGGCTAAGCACTTCTGGGCAAAAGCAATAAACACTGCATGTTATATTCAGAATAGAATCTCTATAAGACCTATTCTAAATAAGACTCCTTATGAATTGTGGAAGAACAGAAAGCCCAACATTTCATACTTTCATCCTTTTGGATGTGTGTTATACCCCAAAATTTGCCCACATATTTTTCAAGAAAACTCCAATCTGAAAATTAAGGGTCTCATATAATCATGGATTTTTATTTCAACAAATGTCCTAACATATGAAACACTTAGTTTTTAGAATTTTTCGTATACGGTAATTTGGCCTGCAGTTGAATTTATTCTTACGCAAACGCCAAATACTGTTTATTACTTCACACATGCTATTTATTTATTTACAGATAAATAGTACTGACACAATTGGTACAGAGTTAAACCTTTTTGCAGGCGCAGAATCAGGAAGCTCAGACTGTATTGGTAACAAATAGATTATTATTATCTTTTGTTTCCCACTAATTTTTGTACTATATTCCAATATTTGCAAAAATCTTTTCAAATCTCTTTTTCAAAAATCAAATCTCTCCTTTTTCCAACACTATCATACACTTTCTTTCAAATCTTACTTCCACTCAAATTTTCCTTTTGTACGGAATCACATCATTCCCCAACGTCTCTTTCCTTCTTTCCATTCTATAAATACCTCTCATTTTCTTCCATAAAATCTCACATCAAATTCCAATTCATCTTTCAAATTCCTATCTCATATCTATTTTCTCTTCTTCCCTAACAAGAATGGTAAAGTGGATAGAGACACTGTTTCTTACAGTCATCACCATTGCTACGGTGATCATGACTTTCTTCTGCCTGCATAGTCCTGAGGAGTGTGGACCTGCAATAGTTGCACTCCCAATCATCTACATGTTATTGTTCATAGCATGGGTCATTAATCGTCATTCTTAAAATTTGCCGTATTTCTTATTTCTCAAATGTACCGTTTATTCGTCGTACTGTTCAATATAGTATGTGATATTTGTACTGTCAGTATTAAATGTTGTACTATTTGTCATAATATTGCTTAGCTACTAAGATAATATTTTGTGTGTTTTCTGCCAGTCAAATATTCCTATTTCTGTGCATTAATTGATTTTCAGGGTTATTATCGGTAATTTTGCCCGCATACCGTAAATATTAGTTATTTATTATGTCTGTGTTTTTCTAACAAGTCATGTAAATAAACTTTCATTTTTCACATAAAACAAAAACAAAAACAACAAAAAATAAAATTAACTTTGACTGTTGATTTTTCACTCTAACTACTACGTCAATACCTGAACAGTCAGTCGACAGCCAAACTGCTGGCAGTACAATTCTCAGTGTTTTGTGCCATCAATCAAATCAATCTTTCACAATTCAAAATTCCAAGATTTTTGTTCAAAGAAGTCTTCTGAATATCACATGATTAGCAGAGACTCAACACTGCACAAAAATCAGGTACGCTTAACTGTCTCCTACACAAACAGTCCCTAATCAGGGTTTTTCTTGTTTTTACAGGGGCAACAAGTTTTTGAGAGCTCAAATGGATTTCATATACATCCATATATCTCAAAGTACCATCATACAAATTTTCAAACTTCAATTCACTCAGACGCACCGTCAGCAGCTCAAACAGTCAACAGACGACCCGTTTGACCAAAAAAGTCAACAGACAGTCAAAAATGAAATTTTTTTGTCAAAATCCATATTTTGTCAAAGGATTCATCATTTGATCATTGGATGATCATAATTCATCAAGGAAAGATCAAAAATCAACAAAACCCTAAGATTCAAAATTAGGGTTTTTGCCTGAAAAGTCAACTCAACTTTGACTGATCATAACTCTCTCATCCTTCATCCAAAAAATTCAAACCAAAGCTTGTTTTGAAGGAAATTCAATTATCTTTCAAATGCCATTGATCCCATGATCATTGGATTCACCATTTGAAAAATATGACCAAAGACATTACAGGTCATTTTCAAAGTCAACAAAAAGACACTTTTTTCAAAAGGACACACAAGGAGCTTCAAAAATCATTTTGACATGAGACCAAAGACATTGGTTAGAGGACTCTTTGAGGTTTCCAAAAAGTGCAAGATCTCCTTCATATGACAAAAATTGAAGGATTTACACCTTGTTGAAGTTGGCTAAATTTTGGTAAAATGCATGAAATCAACATTGCTCAAAAATGTATTTTTTCCAAATGGGGCCAAGTTTTCAGCATTCAAACATCATTTCCATGTTACTATGGGCCTCCCACGACCAAGACTAAGCCCATACCTTTTTTTATCCATTTTTGCATGATTTTATCTTACTTTAAGATTAAAATTAAAAGGAAAATGCATGGATAAAGGTTAGCTTACAAATCAAGCATGACTCACCTCAAAGAATCTTCATCTTTCTGCAGAGAATTGAAGGGCAAGGCAGGTGCATTGAAGGCAAGATGACTTGGTCAAGAATTCAAGCTTTTTTATATTAAAAAATGCAAAGTTTCAACAAAGGCAACTAAGACACATCTTAGCTTCATTTCTAAGCACACATAGCTTATAAATAAGCTATCTTAGTTCAGCAAAGAAGAGGAGACGAATTCAGAAGCATAGCATAGCATATAACACTTGTAATCACTTCAAAAAATTCAAAGAAAAACTCAAATTCGAATTTGTAATTTCAGTCCATTTCAATACAAACTAAGCATTCATATACCTTCCTTGAACATCACTGAAACTATCTCAATCAATTACAAGCCTTGAAGCTCACTGAATCGAGCTACACAGGTCAAAAATTATTCAAACTAAAATCAATTCGTATCTGGCTATTCACACATATTTAACAAGATGTAGACATACTATTGAGTTTGGTTTGAGGTGTAGATCATTTCTGGAGCTTTAATTAAGTTTTAGATGCGTATACACGAAACCACCATTTTAGGGTTCTTTATCCCAAAATTAGGGTTTTCCAAATTAGGCAAAATTACAGGTTCTGAATAGCACCATTGAGTTCGCATGAACAATACGAACTCAACCATACCATCGCGACAAATTTAGACTCACGTTTGCTTGTATTCGCTATTATTACCAGGTGTAAAAGATTAGGTTTTTTTACACCACCTGCAAATGAACGGTGTAAAAACCTATCTGAAGGTTGAAGATGATGCGTGGCGCCCTCTGATTCGCTGGGAGGCGCGCGCGTGTTTTTTAAACTGACTTGGAATTCAGTGTTTTGCAGGTGTTCCACGTGTCATGGTCCCTCACCATCTGGGCCTTCTGATCCATCCATCAACTCATCCAACGCTCCAGATCACGCATGCACACCATGCTCCCTCACAAACAACCACACAGGATCAGTATCCTTTATTTCTATTTTATTTTCTATTTTTATTTTAATTTCTTTGTTAAATTAATTAAAAATAGTTTTAAAAATCCAAAAAATACACAAAAAATATTTTTAGACTTCTAAAATAATATATTATTTTCTGAAATAAAAATATCTTATTTTTCTTCAAAATTTCAATATTTTGCATAATTAATTAGTATATATTTATATATTTGCTTTTTAATTATTCTAACCAATCAAAAAATCCTAAAAAAAATTGTTCTTTATATTAAATATTGTTTATATATTATAAACTAATTTTGTACATATTTTGAATAATTTTCTTTTTAAGTTTTAATTATTTGTATAATTATTTGCATAATTATGTTTTAATTAACTTAAATCAATTTCAAATCAATTTCCAAAAATTCCAAAAAAATTAGTTTTGTTTTAAAATTAATTGACAAATATTTTGTACATATTTTAAACTTAATTTCTAGGTTTAAATCTATTTTCATCTTTTTTCTTCATTTTAATTTAATTAATCATGCATTAATTATAATTAAAATAAATCATAAAAAGTCCAAAAACATGCCTTTTATTTTTCTTGCAATTTAAATTCCTAGATAAGTGTATAGGATGTCAAATTCATGTAAATAGGCTAGTTTACATTTCCTGCACAATCGATGTAATAGCGTAGATTTACTTTCCGCACTTTACATTTCCGCATTTTAATTTCCAGCACATATAAACTGCGTGTATGTCAAAGATAAAATTGAATCGTTAGATCACTAACTTCAAAGATAAATATCTGAATCCAATCACAATCACACTTGCACCTCTTCAGGTAATCCCTTTTACAATCTTTCAAAATCAAAGTCAAATTCTACTGTTTTGAGTACAAAATCGAACCTTGCTTTTATATCCGATGAAAGGATAGATTTTTAAAGGAAATAGGATAAAGACCTTACAACTCAGGGTAGACCTCCTAGTTTGCTTGCTCAAATCAAAACAAACAAAATTCTCATACACTGTTGTTTTTCAAAACAAAACTTCCAAAAGACAATACTTTGTATACATCCAAACACGGGTTATTACAAAGTTAACGTTCTTTTCAAAAACATCTTTCGAAAGATAAACAAGCATTTTGTATACATCCACCCACGGATCATTACAAAATTCAATTTACAAAGGTATTTGAAACCACATATGAGCAATTTCAGAGCAATCGAAAAGTGATCGAAAAACAAGTGAGCTAAGCAAACTTAAGAGCCCATGGATAACCATGGATACAAAGGGTGCTAACACCTTCCCTTTGTATAACCTACCCCCTTACCCAGAATTTCTTAAAGGTCTTTTTTCTGTTTCTTTTATAAACCTTTCCTTAATTGGATAAAATAAAAGGTCGGTGGCGACTCTGTGATATTTTCAAAAATGCGAAAGCATTAAGCGACAAAAAAGAGTCAGTTCACGTATCTCTACAGAACAGAGGTATGGCCCGGTATTAAAAAAAATCGGAGGTCCACAGAACTGGCGACTCTGCTGGGGAGATACTTTCAAAAACAAAATGTTTTCAAAAGGGGTTACCTTAAGAGAATAGATCACTTCGATGTTTTCAATTGATTGATTTGATTGCTCTATTTTTCAAAGGCTTGCTTGGGTATTTTGCTTGTGTGAAAGATTCTAACCCGAATCTCGAGATACCTTAAGTATATGACAATAGACCAAGGAAACTGTACGGCATGTACCGATACGGTTGATCTGGTAGTCATCATTAGTGCGATACTTTGGTTCATACTGATGTCCCTTGAAAACGATCAAGGAGTATATTAGGCTTCCGAAGTGTCATTAAACACTAATTTGTCTTAGAACCCTTTTAGTTGAACTTGACTTGTGGCCTTTTAAGTGGCTAGCTTTGAAATAGATCGAAGTTAGTTATCCTCGAGGAATATTTTGATCGGCCGCTCGAGCGCCGCATTGAGATGTTACTTCCAAGGATCGTAGAACCCGAATACTATTCTAGGACAGGTTTTAACCAACTCAACTTCAGTGGGGAAGGTATCACCTATCAGCTCCATGCAAGCCTTTAAACCTAAGGCTATTGTTTGATTTGTCTTTGTGTGCCACATGTTTGCATCATAAGCATATCATTTTTTGCACCAAACACTTCAAGGATCAAAGAGTTTACCTTTGTTTTTGCAGGTAATGGCTCCCGCCACCAAAGATTACATCCGAATCAACATCTCAACGGTACCGTCTGAGCTAAAAGACTTGGTGTCAGAATTCCCCAGGAATGTTCAATTCACTGAAAGACATGGTCACCTACTCCATTTGGTTACCTCAAAATTTGAAGAAGACATGATACGGGTCCTGTTCCAGTTCTTTGACCCTGAACATCATTGCTTTACCTTTCCTGATTACCAGTTGGTACCCACTTTGGAAGAATTCTCTGAACTAATTGGATTGCCTGTTCGAAATCAATTACCTTTCACTGGTTTAGAAAGGATTCCAAAACCTGGAGTCATTGCTGCTGCTTTACATCTGCGGAAATCAGAAATCGAGTCCAATTGGGAAACAAAGAGTGGAGTTAAGGGTTTACTTGCCAAATTCTTATTGGAAAAGGCTCGACTACTGCTAGAAAACAAAAGTTATCCAGCTTTTTAGGAAGTTATGGCACTTTTGATCTATGGGTTGGTTTTATTCCCAAATCCCGACCAGTTCATAAGTGTACACATCATCAACCTTTTCCTAATCCGTAACCCGGTACCAACATTGCTGGGAGACATTCTACATTCTCTACACACTCGTACCATGAAGAAACGAGGAACTCTCATGTGCTGTATACCACTACTGGCTAGGTGGTTTACATTTCATCTTCCCCGATCAGTATTGAGAAATGAACAAAGAATGCATTGGTCTCACAGGATTATGTCTTTGTCTCATTCAGATATCCGGTGGAACAACTTCTTTCAAAGAGACATTACTATCATTGATCATTGTGGAGAATACCCTAATGTGCCACTCCTTGGAATTAAAGGAGGCATCACTTACAATCCCTCTTTAGCTCTACGCCAATTCGGATATGCAAGGAGCAACGGTCCTCATGACATGATTATCCATGGCATTGTGTTTGATTACGAGAATGATTCTCATAGACACCGACGAAGGTTCATACAGGCATGGGGCAGTGTCTATAGAATAGAAAGCAAAACTCTGGGGCAATGGAATTCTATCCCTATGGAACCCTACCTCAGATGGGTCCGCACTCATGCTCAGAAACTCCTTATGCCATATCCCGCTGTACTACCTGTGACTATTGAACCAGAGATCGAAGGATATGAACCTCAAGTTATTCTACACCCGGAAATGCCAACTGACCTAGAAGAGTTGCAAAAATCTTGGGTTCAACTCAAAGAGGAAAGAGACACCTTCAAATCATACTTTCAGGACTATGAGAGAAGGATATTGGAGCTCACTGGACAGCTTCAAGAAGAACAGCAGATCAACACATTCCTGGGGGCAACGAGAAAGCGTCCACGGGAGACCTGAAGGATCATTTATTTTATTTCTGTCTTGTAAGCCCAAATGAGGCAAAGAAAAAAGAAAAAAAGAAGCAAAAAAAAAAAGAAATGAATTGATTAACTAACGTTTGTTTCTTCTTTAACAAATCTAAACTCTAAGATCCTTGAAACATTGCACACACATTTCACTTCATGCATTGCATATACATTTCATACATTGCATTCATATACATTTGCATTTCATACATTGCATACACATGGCATCCAGTCATACACATTTCATAACAGGTTCTCATGACGGATTTCTCATCTCCTCGCTGTTTATTTCAGTCAGAAGAGATGGAATCCGAGGCAAGTATC